>NW_022991779.1:675664-745664 GCF_902827175.1 Gymnodraco acuticeps
CCCAGTCCACCGCGGGACCTTTGACCTGCAGGAATCTGTGGAAGAGATTCTTGAAGCCCTCAAAGTCTTTCCTGGAGATCTGAAAGAGAATAAAGCAGACGTCAGGAAAACTGAGCCGTGACCTGGGGAGCAGAATCCATGTTTTTTGTGATTTAGTTTGAAGTAAATACAACTCTGGCACATTTTAAAACATGTAAACATTCATTTGATGGGAACAAAGTACTTTAATAAACTTACTTAAGTACTTTGTCCCCATTTGATGAACGTTGATTTTAAATGTAACTGCAGAAAACACAGCGGTCAAAGGACTAAATGACGACAAAAAACTACATTTTGAAGCATAATTCCATGAGTATTTTTGTGTGTGTGTGTATGATGTGTGTGTGTGTGTGAGTGTGTTTATGATGTGTGTGTGTGTGTGTGAGTGTGTGTATGATGTGAGTGTGTGTGCGTGTTGGATACACACACACACACCCCTTCCGGGTCGACACAGGAGTAAAACAGGGATGTGTCATCGCTCCAACGCTATTCTCCATCTTTGTTGCTGCTATCCTAACAAGCAAGCATCTGCCCCAGGGAGTCAACATCATGTACAGAACTGACGGCCAACTCCTCAACATCAACCGTTTCAGGGCTAAAGGTCAAACCACCACCATATCGATCATGGAGCTGCAGTATGCGGACAACAACGCCCTTGTAGCCCTCTCAGAAGAGGACCTACAGGGTATCCTATCAGCCTTTGCGAAAGCATACAAACAGCTCGGTCTAGCCATCAACATAAAAAAGACCCAAATCCTCCACCAACCACCACCAAACAGCAGTACGCCTGTCCTACCCCCAAACATCTCCATTGACAACATCAGACTGGAAAATGTGGACTACTTCCCATACCTTGGCAGCCTCCTATCATCAAAAGCTGTTATTGATGATGAAATACACCATCGCCTCAGCTGTGCCAGTGGGGCTTTCTCAAGGCTAAGGAAGAGAGTCTTTGAGAACCGTGACCTCCAAGCAAAGACCAACATCTTGGTCTATAAAGCTGTGGTGCTCCCCACTCTTCTGTATGGATCAGAAGCCTGGACCACATACAGCAGGCACTTAAAGGCACTTGAGGAATACCATCAGAGATCCCTCCGAAAAATCCTCAGGATTAGCTGGGAGGATCGGAGCACTAACACCAGCGTCCTGGACGAGGCTGACATTCCCACCATCACTGCCACCATTGCCCAAAACCAGCTCAGATGGACTGGCCATGTTATCCGCATGCCTGACTCTCGCCTCCCAAAACAAGTCCTTTATTCCCAGCCTGCTAAAGGGAAACGGGCCCCTGGAGGCCAAAAGAAGAGGTACAAAGATAACATAAAAACAAACCTAAAGAAATGCCACATAGACCTAAAGCTTGGGAAGACATGGCGACAGACAGGGCGACCTGGAGAAACCTTGTCCGTGAGGGTGCTGCACTATACAATGATGATCTTTGCCATGCTGCACAAGACAAGCGCAGACTCAGGAAGGAGAGATCAACCACCAAACAGGTCCAACCCAAACCCTCCATCACTACATTCCCATGTCCACACTGCACAAGAATAATCGGGTCCAGAATCGGCCTCTATGCCCACCTGAAGACCCACAAGGACCAAGAAGGAGGACAGTCATACTCGACTACGAGTGGCTGCCGATGATGACGTGAGTGTGTGTGCGTGTGTGTGTGTGTGCCCGTGTATGATGTGTGTGTGCGTGCGTGAGTGTGTGTATGATGTGTGTGTGTGTGTGTGCGTGTGTGTGTCTGTGTATGATGTGTGCGTGCGTGTGTGTGTGTATGATGTGTGTGTGCGTGTGTGTATGATGTGTGTGTGCGTGTGTGTGTCTGTGTATGATGTGTGCGTGCGTGTGTGTGTGTATGATGTGTGTGTGTGTGTGTGCGTGTGTGTATGAGTGTGTGTATGATGTGTGTGTGTATGTGTGCGTGTGTGTATGATGTGTGTGTGAGTGTGTGTATGATGTGTGTGTGTGTGCGTGCGTGTGTGTGTGATCTCTGGGTTGTTCACCTCTCTCCAAACAGTGTGTGTGTTCTCAGTGTGATAAGACGACTCTGTATGCAACGGGTACATGCGTCCACGACTCCCGGTACCCGCACCACTGAACTCTGTGGCTCAGACCGGTCTGCTGCTCCAAGCTCAAGGTATTTCAGTTCAACATGAATACCCACAAAAAACGAAGAAGGAAAGGATTTTAATTATTGTGTTTATAACTTAACTAATGAACTCAAATGGTAAATGTACGAGAAAAATAACACTAACTTAGGGGAAACATTTCTGACATTATCGTCATAAATGTGGAAATAAAATATCTGAGTTGAAATGACGAATTAACAACAACTCCTATGACTTCCCTGTGATTGGATCCACCTCACCACAGTCCCCTCCCCTTGCCATGCCTGCAAATTATTCTTTACAATTGTAATAGATTTGAGCCCAGAATCAACTTAAGATCAACAACAACGAACTGATCTGGATGGAGTGATAGCTTTTACGAGTGAGACACTACAGCACAAAGGACAGGAGAAGTTCACCTCTGAGTTTCATACGGTTGCACTTCTCAGTCTATCGAGTGCATGTGGAATGTGGAGGTTGATCTGACCTTGCTAAGAACATTTTCTTTTCTTTCAAAGAGTAAAATCAAGTTGCATCTTCTTATACCAACTATGGCTCAAATACTTGCTCTGAGGTTTCTGACTGAAACATGCTCTCGTGAACTCATTTAATGTTCAGTGTCAGGGGTTAAATGAGGATAGCGTCCTTCGGATATTTGAGGTCAAAACTGTGTTCATATTTTTATGATGAGAGAACATCATTTTTGCTTAAACCCCCTAAGAACTGTTTAAGTAATACAGTCCAACTCCTACACACTGCATTATTGAGTTTAGGTTACAGACATTTTGATGATGTGTTATTGGTCAAAGCAACTCACGGTAATAACGTTTCATACAGAAACATGTGGAGTTGTTCAGAGCTCAAACTCACTTCGCTCTTATAGCTTGGCTTAATGGTGGACGTGTATCAGATATAAACGTTGTTATCTTTGGGGGGCATTCAGAGCGCGTCTCACCTCGGCCTCGGCCTTGTTGGCGGTGCCGAGCAGCGCCTCCAGCTCGCGGTGCATCGAGTCCTCGTGCTGCGCCCTCAGCTTCTCCTGAAACTCCGTCATCACTCCTCCGGTCAGGTCTGAAAACACACAGGGTACGATTTCAATTTGACATTAGAGGCAAAAACCCGGAGATCAGAGACATCGGCTAAGAGACAAACAGTTTCCACTTTAAGTAAGACCGTATTTAAGCCTGACAGCAACTTCAAATGATGAAATTCAAGGCAGTGCTGTCCAGTTCAAACACACGCTGTACTTTGTATTAACTGACAGGACAACAGCCACAATATTGGTACAAATATCACGGCAGAAAATTGGTGTTTACTTATTGAACAGGTGACCTTGGACAGCTTCAAATCAGTTCAAGTAAACAGTGCAGTCCAGGTTTTGAAATTGTTTACTTTACTCTGCAGTAAAAGCGTTTTATTTTCAAAGGTGTACATGTTCCTCTTTTTATATTTACTCCCAATAAACATCAAAGATATCTGCCGTACTTATTAGTTTATTAGATGAATTTCAAGCATTTGACTAAAAGTGCGATACACAATCACAGTTCCACTAAAATACAACAATTTAAAATAATACATCTAATACTTAATGAAGGTTTTTGAAAGTGTAGGTGATTAACTTTAACACGAAATGATTCCATATGGATTAAATGTTTGTTATTATATTAAATCACATTTTCAAACCAATAAAGCTGCCATTTGGAAAGTTGACCTCAGTGTGTGTTAGTGTCAAAGACCATGTCCTCCGTATTTAGAGGACAATACAGTATTTAAATCCTTTATGATGAATTTTACGAGACAACAACATAAGCATTTGGTTCTTTAACCTCTTAAGTGTTGTTAACGTAACACATGAAGTTACACTGGCTCGGAGAACACAGAAAGTTAGTTATTGAAGGACAAAAGAGTAATCTCACACACTAAGCAGTCCCATCCCAACAGCCTGCAAATCAACTCACCCTCTACCGTTAGAGACATTCGACCAGAGTCTTTTTAAAGTAAAGTACACAGTAAAGATAGATCTGAGGAGAGGAAGCAACGTTTCGGAGCAGATTCACACAGAGTCCATGCGTTTGATAGAAAGTGAAGAATGGTCCCAAAGAGAAAGCAGCTGCCAGAGAACAACAGACGTCCTCCTCTTCCTCAGCCCAGAGGAAAAGCTCTCAGATCTGAAGCCCCGACCCCCGACTAAACACCAGGCCTGCCCACACACACACATACCAATCAAAACAGACAACAGACAGTGTGTGTGTGTGTGTGTGTGTGTGCAGTCGACCCCCAGTTACACCCCTGTGGGCTTTAAATATAGGCGAGTTTGAAAACAATAAGAGCTGATGGTCAATCAAGACTATTCAATCTGAGCTTGCACCATTCATATTTGTTCAGACTATTTTATTTCATTTTTTATTAATATGTACGTCTTGTAATTGCATTGTTGAGAAACCTGTGACCTGAGTTGTTCATTCATTGCATAACTACACTTAGTTGTGTATACGACATGACAATACATCTTTGAATCTTGAATCTTAAATCAATTATTGGACTGACGGAAAATGTGATATTTAATGTTGAATAAATTCAGTATTAATGAGACACACTGTAAACGTTTGAAGGCAGAAGGCTTAGCTAATAAAGGGAACATCCCTCCTGTGAGTTACCCACATTTAACAGTTTTAGTTAAGGACCTCAAATATGATATTATTTTATCTGCAAACTTAATAAATGATAACTTTCAGAACATATAGAAATGTCGTTGAATGAATAAATGTGTTTTTTCTTTCTTAATGTAAGATATTTAAAAAAGATATGTAGTTTTTATATCAGCTCCAAAACTGAGAAATTATATTGTTTATATTTCTAAGTAATTGAAACGTCACCATTATAGAAAATGGAACTTTTGTCGACTAACTTTGACTTTCTGAGCGCCACTGCAGTCAGCCTGCCTGTGGGTAATGTCCACAGTATGGATGTATTACATACATAATATGTAATATGTAATGTACAACGCTTTGAGCCCCAGGAGAAGCGCTAAAATAAATGCAATTAAATTAATTATCTTAGTAAAATAAGCTTCCCTAAAATCCCCTCCAAAGAAATACTAAATACTAAAACACATATTCTTAGTCAAATATATTTGTGTAAAGTTTACCTGACTTTAACAAACTCATAAAAACATATTTTGATTTGTTCACATGCTGTTCTGCTCTACAGTGTGTGTGTGTGTGTGTGTGTGTGTGTGTATCTTTGTTATCAGTAAAAATAGTTGAGACGCTTCTTTTGAAACATCTTAAAAATGTGCCTTGAAACTCAGAAAGTGAATTTTCACATGAAGATAACAGCAGCTCGGGAATTATACACATTCAATCAATGCTCTAGTCTAGCATTTGACAACAAGAAAGTACATTTTGTATTTATTATTGCAAAATATCTCAAACATAAAAATGATTTCCCACAAACTATTCCTGTATTTCCTGCATGTGTTAATTCTCACTAACCATCTGTGTATTTATATTTTATTAATGAACAATTTGAGATTTTCTCAGTTTTTATAGATTTGTTCCACAGTTTGTGTTATCTGTGCACGTGATGTCAATAAGTGAGGTTGTAATGGTGACCTCTTACCCTGACATTTAAACCAGGTGTGTAAAAGGTCAACTCAATACTTGTTTTGTAGTCTTTTAAAATGTGCTTAAAGTCTTTTAAGTGTAAATATAATGCTCATTTAATGTATCAACAGAAAAATTAGCAAGAGTTTTGAGTTCACTGTTTTTTTATTTCACTTTAAATGATCACATTGTAGACTGTATAAGGAAGATATAATGCACTTCTCTATCTTTTGACATTGTCACCTTGAACCTTGTATTACCTATTTACATCCATACAAATATGTATTTATAACTCATTTATATTGCATTAACATTTAATACATCCCGTTGTATTCACTTTGCAACCACTGCAGTCTACAAAGGTGGTGTAAACATGGTATACATACATATCTGTGTTTTGACTTCTGTACCTTATGTCTTAGATTTGTATAGTCTAAAACACACGCGGGCGCACACGTGTGCACGCACACACGCACACACACACGGCAGAAGCAGATGCATGCCACAGCAGCAGTTCACATAATGTTTAAGAAGCTGTGAATGTTCATTGAATTTCCCTTAAATCTGCAGACCACACCTGTTTCTGACACACTTTTCTTGCAGCAACTGGTCCGTCTCAAAGATATTAACGTTACCCACCTGTCAAAGCACCGGGAAATCCTCAAAAACAAAGCCGAGGAACACACGGACAACCTCGGCCAGAGACACACTATCTCCCAGAGTACTGCTCAGACCCGGAGGACTCGGTTTTAGAGATACAAAGTGAAATTAAAAGGTTAAAAGTCAGTGTTTATCTTCCTGCTGCCGTTAGCTTCTCTAACTGACAGCCAGCCCAGGACACACACCGCCTGACGTAGGTGACGACGCGCGTGAGTATTAAAAACAAGACAGCTGATTGGTCGAAAAGGGCCGTCAATCAGAGGAACTCGCAAACAAGGCCCGCCTCTTCATGATGGTCTATTTTTACTACAATTAATTAATGAATCATTTCCCCTTCAATAAAATGAAGACTTAATTACATGTTTTTAAATATATGTTTTAATGTACTATTTCTCATTTTAAAGTCAGTGTTATTTTGTAGTTGTTTTTTATTTTAATTGCATCCCATTTTAACTCAGTTATTCCACTGCATATTCCACCATTTGTATTAATTTAACTGATTTAACTGTACACTACTTTAATAAAACGTATTCGGTTCGCACCTGCTTGCACTGAAGTGTACAGCAATATTAAATAATATTCCTACATTTTAATTGTCCTTTTTAATTAATATGTTATTGTCATATTGCCAGATAGGGAGAGAATATACATGTTCTGAAAACCCAGACATTAGAGATAGCTTAAAAAATAAATAAATAATTAAAAAAAGGTTTCTATTGATGTGCAGTTTGGATCGATGCTTCCCTCATGTGGCAAAAGCTATTTACTGCAGGACCTGGTGGTCTTACAAAAAGGTATGGCAGTAAAAGAGCAACTGCTCCAGTTTTGAAGAAACCCCTCCGTGTTGAACACCCGCCTTTAACATTAAAATAAAAGCTGGAGACTGACATGTCAATCTCTTTAAAAGGTCACCTATTATGTATTTTCTTTTTTGTGTAAAGAGACTCTGAAAGTTTCATGAAAAAAAATGCTCTCTTTTTGTCCTGATCCATTTATATAAAAACCTGTCTGAAAATGAGCTGATCAGATTTTGGCCACTTTGTCATAACGATGTTCTGGCTTGTGTAACCATTAGCCAATCACCAGAGATGGGGTCGTTACTAAAAATGTTAATATATATATTACTTTAAAAAAAAAGAAAAAGTAATATATTACACTACTTTACTCGTTACTTTACCTTTACTCGCCGAGCACCTAGGCCTACGAACTGCGCATTCGTGAGTGGCAATAACTCTCCTTACCAGCAGGCGGCGGTAGTGTGTATTCGTCATTCAAAACAGGCAACAACCGGAAGACAGAGAAGAAGAATAGACTACGTGATATAAACAAACAACAAATAGCGTGTGCGTTAGCTTCACCTTAGCATGTGTTCTTTGCAGGTGTGTGTTGAGGTTTGACGTGGTGTTTCCAGCAGTGGATAACAGCTTCTGGCCTGGACACAGTTTGCACCTCACCGTCACATTCCTGTCTATTCTTCGGACGAACTCAAAATAATGGGCAGACCTCCACCCCTCGAAAGTTAACGCTGACTCAGCCATGTTTATGCAGCACTGCACGTGGAGATGTGGACGCGCAAGTCGCGTAGATTACGTACATATAAACCTGCGGCGGAAACCCCTCTTGTCTGTCAGTGTGATTATGAATGATTTTAGTAAGTAACGCGTGTCGGGGCAATGTTGGTAACTGTAGTGTGATTACTGAATTGTAAAAGTAGCGCGTTACACTACTAATATTATTACAGTAACGCGTTACTTTGTCACGCGTTACGCCCAACTCTGCCAATCACCAACCAAGGTAACCCCCCCCCCCACCTTATCACCTGAATCTCCTCCTAGAGCACCATTGAGTTCTTTGTAACCAAATGTCTCTCAGAGGGGCGTGGGGAGGGGCTCCTTATTTTCATCTGAAGTCACACAGAGAATCAGCACTTTGGAAATAGGGCTGAAACAGAGGGGATTATGGGTAATGCTGCAATGATCTGTTTGGTGTTTCAGCCAATCAGAGACGGGCTCTGTATATATATCTGAGACCTGTAATATATTGATGTATGATTTGACAGTATGATATATAGGACCTTTAAGGCTGTGCTAACCAAATACCCTATTTTAGGAATCTTACCATTACAAAAAAAAAACAGCAACTTTGGGGGAAACAGGAAGTGCTAAAATGCTAACTCATCTCCGTGTTTAAGGACTGCACCATTCTGAGACTTCTGAGCATGAAAGAAGCATACACATGTTTTTGTTGGGTCAGTTTCTTTGTGGTTTTATTTGTGACAACATGATCCGTTACAGTTTCTGGACAGCGAGTGTGCGTTATCATCTACCAACACAGACATTCTCTCGGTGCAGACGGCCAGGTTGTGGTTGTTAAATAGGTTTATTCTGAAAACCTGGAGAAGAAGTGGCCAAGTGACACACACACTCTGTCAAACACACACTGGGCAGCTGGGACGGTTAATACGAGTGGAGAGCATCTTCTTCTTCAGAGCTTCGAGCAGCAACTCTTCTGGGGGTCTAGGTGAAGTTGCTGCAGTTGGCCAGCAGGGGGAGTCAGTCACTGGGACAGGAAGTCCATCGCGGTGTCTCTCTCCTCCACCAGCTCAGCTGCTGTGGCGTCCATCTTGGCGCGGGAGAAGTCGTTGATGGGGAGTCCGCCCACCATCTTCCAGGTCTTATTCTGTAAGGGCGACAGAAGGAAAGGTCAGACGTCAAGCGATTTTATTTTGTCCATTTTAATAGGCTTCAACTGTGGCTGTCATCAAATTGTTCTCTCACTTCTTACTCGTAATATATTAAGAAATAATGAACAATCTCACCCTAAAAATATCCCATCAATTGACCTTTTAATGAGACTTTTCCGCTGCTTGTATAATACGATACATCAAGCTTTTTTATCGTGTCACTGTACATTGTAATATTCAGTTTAATATTCCATCCCTCACATACTTATGTATATATAATAACTTGCTTTGTAAATTCAACATGTATATTTCTACTTTCTTGTTTAGTTCTAATCTTTTTAATTTGTATTGTACAATGTCTTGTCTTTTGATGCTGCTGCGACACAAACATTTCCCACATTGGGATCAATAAAGTTCTATCTTATCCATTTTGATAGGCTCTAAATGTAGCCGTCATCATATTGTTTCTCTCACTTCTTCCTCGTAATCTCCCCAAAACAAATATCCCATTAATGAACATTTTAATGGGAAAAAGTCATCTTTGAACTCTTAGACTCTTCAGCTGCTTGAATATTCCAGATAAATCTGCTACAGGATTAATAACTTGAACACTTCAAATGGCTTTTGTACATTTTCACGTATGGTTTAATACAATGTGTGCAGGTTGAGATTCAAGGCCTGAGCAATTAATCAAAATGTTTTTTAAATCCCAATTTGGACAATATTCAAATCTTAGGAGACACACTATTGTTATATTTGCAATGTTGTTGTTAAGTATTGTGGCGCTGCAGAGAACTCCCTGCTTACATATGGTATTCTAGAGCAGTGTTTACTCAAACTTTTTCATACCAAGGACCACTTAACCAATAAAGAAACACTCGCGGACCACCTAACTCCACAAATATCCAAAAACACATTGATTTTCTAGAACAGATTATAAATCGCCTGAAAATGGTACAAACAAGTGGCAACATGTGTGACGAAGGTGTTGCGCTGGGCTATATCATGCAATCGAAAGTGAAACTTAACCTCGCTCCATTGCGGAGATATTCCCGCAAGAGTGCGGAAAACTTAAATTAACTTATTTAAAATGTGAAATGTTACCAATATACTCACGGACCACTAGGGGGCGCTCACGGACCACCAGTGGTCCGCGGACCACACTTTGAGAAGCACTGATCTAGAGAACCTTAGTCGTCATCATCATTTAATTACATTTACCAAATGAGTGAGAATAAAGAAGCAAAAGTTATAATCTCCATGGACTTGGACACTCACCTTGATCTCGATGGGGAAGGAGTAGATGAGATCCTCTGGGATGCCGTAGGAGTTTCCACCGGCGTACACACCCATGGAGATGAACTCACCCTGTAAACAAGAAGCAGTCTGAATTAACAACATGTCAACAACAACAACAAACACGGGCAACAACAAATATATCATACATATCAGATACCGTGGTGCCTGTTGTACAAAACCACAGCAAAACAACAAAGGAAATCTGAATTTGGTACTGTTAAATAGGAAATCTTTATAAATGTTTTAATGCTCATACCTTCGAATACATTTAGCAATATTCCTGATTTATTTTGCAACTTAAGAATAAAGCAATATAGTTATTTTAGCGACTACTTTTTATGTGCCGTCATAGTACAAATCCACCCAGCACTCACAATTCAAAGAATACATGTCATCGTTTGCGTGGAAAAAATCTGAATGAAATGGCATGGAAATCTTTATTTAAAAAATAATACGATAAAAAAAGGCCATCTGTGATATAATATGTTGTTGTTTTTGAATTAGGCTAGAGTAAAAAGCCAGAAGAAAGACTACATGCTGTAAGACATGTCAGAAATGGGGAATGCGTCTCTGTGCTTGACTCACGTTCTTGGTGCCGAACCAGATGTCCCTCATGTGGTCGCAGATGGCCTTGGCCGCGGACATGGCACTGGACAGTTTACGGGCTTTGATGACGGCGGCGCCGCGCAGCTGCACCGTCTGAAGGAGGAGGAGAGGAGGTTAGGAAAGAAAAGACAAAACCTGAAGATGTAATAGCTAGAATAAAAAAGTTGTTGTGGTCAAATGAACGCATACATTACACTAAGAATGTAAGAAGTGAAGCTAAGCAACATGTATAGTTATTCATTTGAAATTGTGATATGAGATATAACTAGATATCATCTAACATTTGGGATAATGTAACATCATTAGTGTTGCCTTCTCCTGGTTTTAAAGGCTTGATTGCACTGAAGTGATGCATTTGATTATTTAACAGAGTAGGCATAATACGTTATGTAGGAATACAAAATGTTATAATAATGTGTGACTCACGGAGATGAAGTCTCCTCGGAGCCAGGCCTCGTCCTTCACGGCGTCGTAGGCGTCCTTCTCTACTCCCTTGACGGTGACCTTGGCGTGGTGCACGTCGGGGTACTGAGAGGACGAGTGGTTCCCCCAGATGATCACGTTCTTCACTTTGTCCGCAGAAACTCCGCAGCGCATCGCCACCTGCAGGACAGACACAGACACAACATCAGTTATTCTGTTAGACATACTGTGATAGCCAACAATGTGTCTGTAGATAAAACATTCTTTAATCGTCACTTGGTCATAAATGGAAAATAAATATTGATGTAGATAAACAGTAATTTGGTGATATGTAGCACCTTGTCCTCTATTTAAAAACTCTGTAAAGCTCCTTTTTTTATAGATATATTTGACTGTTTTGGAAAATTCCTATTTTCTGTTTGATTCTTGACTTTTGCATAATTTGTTTATGTTCTTCCATCTACCATGTTTATTGTACCAAAATATAATCATTTCTTAAATGTACCTAATAAACTAATGTCTGATACTTTTTTATAAAACTTTACTTAACTTCTCCCCTTCTCATATTTTCCATTTGTTACAGTTTTTTTATTCATATAATTCAGCATGTACAGATATTCAATCTTCAAAGAGCAGCTGGAGGGCAACATGTTAGCTTAAGGGTTAATGTTAGTAAGGGTAAGGTTATATTTGACTGTGTGTGTCAGCCTGTCGCGATAATCGATACATTGACTTATTGTACGATAAATAAAAATGGACTCGATAACTTATCTGAGCTCGATAAATTGCCGTTTACATGCGTGTTTGTTTATATAAGGATGTAGCCCGGCGCGCTGTGAGGGGCGGGGCTCACACACAGCCAGGTCAGGACGCTCCGCGTGCAGCAGCCAAATTAATAATATAGAGACAAGCAGGAGACAACGTGTGACTTACTCGAGGGGAATTTGAAGTTAAATGGAATTGGTTGCAAACCCTAATTCCACATCTCCGGTGTGGGAATATTTTGGATTCAAGCCAAATCAACGAGGCGAACCTACGGACTTGAATGAGCCGTTATGTCGCATTTGTTTTAAAAAGGTAGCAACAAAAGCTAGCAATACGACCTTAAACTGTGTGTGTGTGTGTGTGTGTGTGTGTGTGTGTGTGTGTGTGTGGTGTGTGTGTGTGTGTGTGTGTGTGTGTGTGTGTGTGTGTGTGTGTGTGTGTGTGTGTGTGTGTGTGTGTGTGTGTGTGTGTGTGTGTGTGTGTGTGTGTGTACCTGGGAGCTGGCTCTGTTGTGGTCCAGGCGGGTCAGGCAGGAGAAGTTCTCTTTGGGGATGGACGGAGCAGATTTGGAGGCGATCAGACAGTTAGTGTTCGCTGGGTTTCCAACAACCAAGACCTGAAAAAAAAAAATCAAGATTTCAGAATTTCTTTATTTCTAGATATTTCGTTAAATTACTGATTGTGATGATTTCTACTAACATGCAAAAATAAATGTCAACACAGGACATATTTCCGTATGAAATAAAACACATGTTGTAGTCATTTAACTACCAAAGAGTCAAATAGTGGACTGATAAGAAACAAAGGAAGTTAGTTAGAGAAAAGAGTTTGACATACAATACAAATTAGAGGAGTATCCAAATTCATGCAAGACATCTTTACTATTTTAAAAGTAAACTATAGAGGGGGAAATGATATTTGACTGCATACATTTGTATTTGCAATTTGACTTTTTGGCCATTTTAGGCAAGAGACAAATAACGCCAAGTTTCTCAATAAACAAACAGAGAAGTCAGTTTCCTCTGATGTTAAAGTCCTCACAGGATTCAACATCAGGCTGTTTTCTCTTGTCCACATGTGACGCTCTGACCTTTGACCTCAGTAGAAGCCTCTTTCGTCACACTGACGCTGGACTTGTGGTGGACTTTAAATCATTAGAGGCCCTCCTGCTTAACTGAATGCTTTGGATTCACTTTAACCCGTTTCACACATGCACTGAAACCAGGACATTATTTAGAGCATGTGTGTCGGACTCGAGGCTCGCAGGTCAAATTCAGCCTCTTGTAAATGTTAAATTGTTGTAGCTGGAGAACATTTAAGGAAGTGGCATCAGAGAAAAGATATCTGGTGTTTAGAAATAGGCCTATTGAAGTGGCTTAATGCATGCTAACATTAACGCATCATATTTACATCTCTGAAATGGGCAGCACACGAGTTTTCTCGACTGGATTAAACCGTTTTATTTGCAGAAGTCAGAATGCTAGAAGATATGGGACATGTAAAGCATATGATAAATAACTAATTACTTGAAGAAATGTCCCACACAACCATTTACTTCTCCTTTTCAGGCCGGGGAAACAGCTTGTTGTGAGTTAGCCGTTTGTTATCTAGGTGCATTATTTTGACATGACTTAATGCAGAATCTTTATTTGACTTTTTGGGGGAATTATGAGGAGCAGGTCGTTGTGAGTAGACTATATGGGACACGCAATGGAACCATATGACTGGCTCTTGATGTGATCCTCATGTCCCAGTATGGTCTGTAGTGAAATGGATTTTGACACGCATGATCTAGACATTAGCCAAAGTATATTTAAAACATTAATGTTCGCTTCATTTTGATTGGACAGAGAGCGGCCTGATCTCCTAGTACCAAGTCTGTGTGATGTACGATTTCACACGCTTGCTATTGCAGCAGGTGCAAAACCAGAACAGTAATGTAATGTCCGAATGTGAAGAAGAATCGACTTTCAAGATTTGATCTCTGTAGAAACATGAAGCTGCTTTAAGAGTTAACGTGACCGCAGAGGAACAGTCAGCTTTGTTAGAGGAAAGACGCTGGATGAGCACTTTCATTTCCCTGTGGTGTGACTAAAACTCCCAGAAGTTATGAATACACGCTGAGTCGACATGAGCCTGTGGGACACCTCGGTCTATAAATAAATGACATTAAATATAATAAAAATAGAGCAGCGGTTCCCAACCTTTTTCAACTCAGGGCCCACTTAAGAATCTAAAAATATTTTCGTGGCCCACATTCAACCATAGACAATAAGGAGGCTAAATTAAGTTCTGATTGGTCAATTCAGAACATGCGACACGTTGTTAATCCAGTAGAACAGACCGCTGTCAAGGACTGTACTGACCGTTGCTAAGGAGGATCGAGAAAGAGAAGGGAAAGGAGGTTCCAATATAAAAAAATCTTAATAATGAAAATGTTTCCACACAAATCATAATGTTTTGCAAATCATTTGAAAACCACAGGTTGGGAACCGCTGAAATGTCGGATTAAAGAGTCACCTTGACGGTCTTCTTGGCGTACTTGTCCAGAGCAGAGCCCTGAGTCTTGAAGATGGCCACGTTGGCCTTCAGCAGGTCCTTCCTCTCCATCCCCTCCTTCCTCGGCATGGAGCCAACCAAGATGGCGGCGTCGATGTCCTTGAAGCCGACCTCCACCGTGTCAGTGGGGATCACCTCTGAGGGGGAGGAGAGGAACAGCATGGGATGAGTTTATCTTCATTAGAAACAATGCTTATTATTAGGATTAAAAGTATTGTTATTAATAAGTGCAAATGTGTTCAATTATGTTCAAATCTGCAGTCCTAGAAAATAAGTAAAAATACAGAAACTCTGGTATTAGCATGTAGCGCTAGCATGACATGTTTTTTTATATACTTATATTTAACAATGTCATAATGTTCCATAAGTATATTAAAAAAGTTAAATTAATTCTTTTTTCTTTGTACATATATTCAGTACAAACTACCGTCTTATTTGTATGTGCTTATACTTAGCTTCTCATAGCTTCAAGATAGCATATTGTCATTGTGTATCCACTTCACTTTAAAGTCCCCTATTATACTGTTCTTCATCAATATATCACAGGTCTCAGAAATATCCAGAGCCTGTCTCTGATTGGCTGAAACACCAAACAGATCATTGCAGCATCCCATAATCCCCTCTGTTTCAAAAGTGCTGATTCTGTGTCTGTAGCTTTAAATGCTAATGAGCTACTGCTGGCCACGCCCCTCTGAGAGATGATTGTTTTTTTAAGTAGAATTCACTGGAACTGAAGGGTTTTCAATTGTCTGTTTAATGTTAATGAATAGTTGCTATAGAATATTAACTGACCTCAAATCAAAGTAGTTTGCCGATCAAGCTGTGCGTCATCTTCTTGGTCAGATGTATAAATAGCGGTATTGAATGCAGTTAATATTTTTTGGGGAAGAACGAATCTAGTATTTTGGAATTACGCTCTTCAACTTAATCCTTGAATAAAAACAAAAAGGAGAATTTCTTATATCTTACAATTATTTACTCTCCAACACACATTATATGTATTATTTATTGGCATCCATTATCAACCTCTTGAGCTCATGGATATCTTATCTGCTGTGTACAGGTCACAGATGGTGACTGTAGAAACGTATTGATAACGATAAGGTACAAAAACATCTGTCTACGTCACTCATCTCCGTGTTGTTTTACAATGGCCTTCACTCTGAGGTTTTTACAATTTCTTCAATTACTGACTCGACTTTATGTACTTTGGGAAGATTTTCACTTTATTCAGTCGTCCTTTGTCTCCTAAAAAAGTTTAAAATCTCAGTTTTCATCAACTTCCCTCCTGCCGGCTCGTCTGATCCTGATAGGATGTGTTTTCTGTCTGTCATTAGAAGTTAAACAGCTATCAGAGTGGACTTCAGTCAGGGTTCACTTCCCCCCCATTGCTGTCCCACCACTGATCTGATTGGCTACTGTGGTGTCTTAACCACCGGCCAATCAGAGGCCTGGGTTTAGACCCTCCTTCCTACGCCACACAGCAGCAGTGCGGAGGTTTTGAAGGACACATTTACACACAGCGTGCTCTGCATTAAAATGTGATCCAGATGCAGAGACACGTGGTCGACATCAGACTCCTTAAAGCGGAGAATATTAGTTTAACATTGTGTTCTTCTCTGAGTGATGAACAAAAGAGATTACAGGAACTATTACAAAAGGTCTTCGTTGTGCAGTTTCCTTCCTCATAGGAGGTTTGCAATACTCTAGTGTTGCTTCACAGAGGACTTTTAAGAACTGAAATAACTGACACGTGTTGTAAAACGCACCTTTGTTTTTTAATGACTTATTAATATCAGTACATACAAATATCCTCACTATGTTGCTGCAGCGGGGTTGTCTCCGTTAGCTGCTGTATAGAACAGACAAGATATCCCTCAGCTCAAAAGTGAATTGAATGCAAGTAAATAATACATTTCAGAGTAAAATTCAATACAAAATGTACTTTTCCTTAAAATCTGAATATTAGTTAAAGTTTATTCCTGACAATCTTAAATCTCACCAGATTAATTAAATCCAAATTAAAATGACAATGAATTATTCTGCATTCAAATCGACTTCTTTTTGTTGGATGAAATGATAAGGGAGATGCATAACGTAATTGGCAAACTGCTTTACAATGATTTATTTATCAGTCTAATTTAGCTATTTACATAATTAATGAACATACTAGGATTACATTCATAGATGAAACCCTTTCAGACCTCACAAATAGTTGTTTTGTCAGGATTGTTCTTTAATTTACTTATAAAAAAGAACCACTTGTACTCAAATATTTATATATTTTCTCACCCCTCAGCAGTGGGAGGGCGCAGTCCTGCAGCTCCATGACGACTCCCTCCAGCACGGGCAGCATGGGGGGGATGTCCAGGAGGATCAGGGTGATGGGCTGAGAAACAACACAAAGAGATAGATATCACCCTAAAATCCACAAAGCATTACCTGGGAAGGAAATGTGGATTTTGGAAACAACTATGACCATGAAAAAAACGTAATTCTAAAATGTTCATTTTTTGGGAAACTTGCATCATGGTGACTCAGCATTTCTGGCAGACATAAAAGGTATTAAGGAAGATTTCCCAAATGTTTTCTTGCCGTTAAATTTTTTCTTTTTTATCAGTAATGCATTTCTTTGTAATTGTAAGGCAACTTTTACAGATAAAATGAGAGTTTCTGATGCTTAATTTGCCATCTTATTTATTTCTTAAATAACCTTTTAATCTATAGAGTAGTAAAGCGTAGTATTCTTTTGTTATGAATGCTAATACATTTCCTGAATTAGATCAATACAAGTGTATAAATCCTGCAACATGAACAGAGTTCTTACGTTAAAGCACTGCTCAGAGGAACAGAGAATTTAACTCTATTAAAAAAACCTTGAATGGTAGCTTGACCTTGCACATTGGCATGATCAGATACAACATGTCACTAAATAAAATAGCTTTTCTATATACTATAGGGTACTTTTGAATTCGGCATGCATCACATCCATAAGACACTTCGGGAACATTTCAGGATTTCTGAGGATGATGCAAACGCTGCTAGAGATTAAAAAAAAACTCAGGAGCTGCTGATAAATATTACAAAATAGTACAAAGTTTCATATCAATAGCCGAGTCTGATCCTTATCGAGGTGCCTCCTCTGGGCCAATCAGCTTATTCGATGTGACGGAAAAGTACAATAAAGCTGTGCTGGTGTAAAAATGTACATTTCTGAAAATATTCATATAGTATTATTTAAGTAAGATATTTCACTATTAAGGTCTCAGCTAAGCAGATGGCATACCCCACTTTAAACCCTGTTTTATTCATGATGAGAAGGACATTACGTAACATGCTCCACACAGTCTGTGCAGCTTTCAGGGGGAAAAGGGGCTCTGCTGCAGGTTATGTAATCTCACCTGCTCCTTCCCGAACACATCTCCCTTTGCGATGCTGTACAGCAGGGAGTAGGCGATCTGACCAGCAGCGCCAGTCACCACAACACGGATTGGTTCGGCCTGGAGGGGGAAACATGGATTAACATTTGTTGTCATTGACCTAGATAGGAAGGAAACGAGGCGGCAGTAACATGCATTGTTGGTCTGAAGTTAAAAGAGCCTGTATTTAACGGATGGAAACCTCACTGCTGCTTCACAAGGCCTTCATTCTCCTCGGCCCTTTTGTACAAAGAGGACTTGGCACCAAGGTCCATTAAGAAATACGTGCAATGTAAAATGACCTTGCATACTGGTACAGGAGGGGAGGACATTCAGTTTAATTTTAGACTTTATCTGAAGCAACTGATATCCCCCTTTAATTCGGCATGCATCACATCCATCCAGCAGCACAAAAAAACATGATTTTTAATGATTAATCACACAATGCTTAACTGTGCCAAATACTGGATGCAGCCAAATTCAAGTACTATAAATAATGCAAGCCGAATTGAAGGGTGGTTGAACTTAAGTCAGGCATCATATTTGAACCTGCTGCAACTCATCGAAAAATCAAGAAATCTAAATTAAATAGCGATTTTTTTTGTGTGAAGCTAGTTTCAAACTGATTCCTGTCATGATGGGTTATCGCGACTGAATACAACAAAGGCCGATGATGACGTGACGCCACGCCACTGCCTGCTGACTAAAATGGAGGCAGATGCATGAATGTACAGCACAGCAGCAAGTGTTAAAACAACGGAAACACAACTCAGGACTGCAGAAGCTAACCTTGCATAGTCTGAGAAACCACCTTTAACGTGAGTGATGCAACTGCGTATAACAAACGTGGTTCTTTAAACATTCATTCAGAACATGCAAAACGTCCAGAAAATAGCAGAAAGTGAGATTACATTCTGACGCTGCAACCCCTTCCTCAATGTCAACTCTCAAAGCATCATTTAGCACACCTTTAAACATGATAAAAGGACTCCTGTTACATGAATAAACCTTTAGAAACATACAGTAAAGCAGCTAATGATGTTTCTTACCATTTTAGCTAAGAGGTGAAGATGCTTCTGTGTGATGTGCCTGTTCTCCCGGCTCAGAGTTGGACTGCACGGAAGGGTCACCTCTGCGCTTGCATTGTAAAGTCAGGCGGTGAAACGGTTTCTCCAAACTCACTAGGGATTTGTAGTTTTTTATGATTCTGATACAGGCTTAACAAGCGAGCCAACTGCACACAAAGAACGCAGATTCCCATGATGCACTGCGCTGTTTGCACCGCGACCCCTAATCCATATACGGAAGAGGATTTTCTGAAAAGAGTCTTTTTTTTACTGAGACTCAGGAGGCAGTTTGGCGACGCCTGGTGGCCGGCAGCGGAACTGCACCACTTTTCGTGAAAACACACGCCTTTTTTCTGTCTTTAAGTCAATGTCTCATGAACTTCAAAGTACTTAAAGAAACTAAATACTGTCTATAACAAAGACAGGTCAATATTTATATGTGTGAACACACCATAAATACCCCTGGACACACGGACAAATTACCGTAACCCTTTCAAGAACTTCCACATATGCTTTCGATTTTTGCTTTTGCAAAACAACGTTTACAACAACAATTTAAATCCGAAATTTGAAAAAGGCTTGCGTCAAATACTGTTTTGAATGATATATTGTGGTGCTGTCGAGATGTTCCAGCTAAAAAATTGTATACGGACAAACAAATAAACAACATTTGTTTGTGACAGATCTTTGCAAACTTCTAACAAACAAAAGGTCCCCATATAAACTGTAAAGGGTTACCACAATAACATTTATTTTATAGAGTAAATGCCTTTTACAATTTACCTTAACTGAGGAATTCTGTTAAGGGTTTCTGTGGAACAGATAAGGAGAAATTAAGCCTTACAGTAGGTGTCACATATAAGGATAAAACCTAAGATGCCACAGCAATATAGCAAGGATTTCTCCACCACATACAGTAAGAGTAGTTTTAAATTATAAAGTACCTCTAAAATCTCCAAACATCTTTCCAATCCCTTCAATAACACTTGGAGTTCCTCAAGAACCACCTAGAAGATCTCAAGGATCTCCTGAAACCTATCTAGAACTTGTAAACTGGACTGTACTATACTTAAGACAAATTTGATGTGCTTTACTCTTGTCAATAATATGCTTTTCCTCCTCTCCACTACAACTCAAAGGTTGATATTGTCCCAGATGTATTTGACATATTTAATTACTTTTCAGATCAACATGTGATACGTCAAACAAGTGAGTAAATCACTGGGTTTTATAAACCATTACAGCCATAAAGCTCACAGATTCACCCAGTGAAGAGAACAGCGCTGTGTACCAACAGCATTCCTCTGGGGCCTGCAGGCAGCTAAGCAGCTTCACATCATGATCCTTTAAGTGACTTAGGGGTCCCATAAGATGAAAGATGCTTTTACCATGGTGTTCACATGTGTTTCTAACTGCTATTGTGCATTTGGGTGGTTTTATGACTACATTTGCTTTTACTGATGCGTATTTAACTTGGGAACATGTATAACATTTCTGAATGTGACTTGATTTTAGTTAACATTGATGACCTCAAGTCCTTGTTACTTTTGTAGGAATTGTTATTTTTTTATGACATGCAGAGGAGTTTATCTTCAATGCTAGCATCATATACACGTGTTGCATATTGAAGGCTAATTCAGATAGCTCTTAGACAAAATATCTTTACATTTGAATCTTTCTTCTGCGAAATGAATCAAAATCTAAATATAACAAATGGATGTGGCGCTCATGCATTAAGATGACTGATGCAGTTCGGAGAAGACATTGACAAAGACCATCACGTAGGGAGATAAATATATATAACATAACAGTATTGTAGCGACAAAACTCCCAATGAACAGTCGCTAGAGACTAAGGTAGGTTCATCACTTTGACACTTTTCAATTAAGAGTCCGTAATGGGGCGAAGCCTGCGAGCTAGTTCAGGCAGTCAACTCGAGCACTTATGCTGCATTCATACATAACGCCCCTTGCCACTCTACAGCCAACCAAACAGAGTCTCTCTAACACGCCGCTCTATTTAACCTGCCAGATCTCTCTATGCATTGCTTGCTGCTGCTATTGCTGCAGCAACTTCCACATCGCTGCTGCTTGCCTGCCCCACCACCACCCCAGCTTCCACCCAGCTTCCACCCCAGCTTCCACCCCAGCTTCAACCCAGCTTCCACCCCAGCTTCCACCCCAGCTTCCACCCCAGCTTCCACCCCAGCTTCCACCCCAGCTTCCACCCCAGCTTCCACCCCAGCTTCCACCCCAGCTTCAACCCAGCTTCCACCCCAGCTTCCCCCCAGCTTCCACCCAGCTTCCACCCCAGCTTCCACCCCAGCTTCCACCCCAACTTCCACCCCAGCTTCCACCCAGCTTCCACCCCAGCTTCCACCCCAGCTTTCACCCCAGCTTCCACCCAGCTTCCACCCCAGCTTCCACCCCAGCTTCCACCCCAGCTTCCACCCCAGCTTTCACCCAGCTTCCACCCCTGCTTCCACCCAGCTTCCACCCCAGCTTCCACCCCAGCTTTCACCCCAGCTTCCACCCCAGCTTTCACCCCAGCTTCCACCTGTAGGCTCGGGGGATAGTTATCTAATCATCACTCAATGTATTTCAAAATGAAAGCTTATCTTTAAATTTCAGAACAAGAGTCCCTCTGAATTACACACATTATTATACCTATCACAAACCAAATACAATGGACAACCTCCTGTTGTCACACAGATCTCACAGTGGGGTCTGTGGATGTTTCTGGGCTACCGGGATCAGAGGTCAAAGGTCACTTGAGATCAAGTTCACTGCCCAGACTACAGGGACTACAGCGTGTTAAGTTGTTGTTGATCAGACAGTTATCTGTTGCCTCACAGCAGGAAACCCTGAGCCGTCTGATCTGCTGACGTTTATAGAGCAGAGAGTTCACCAGAGTCACCGGAGCACTCTCATCCTTTACTAAGAAAAAATACCAACAACTGACACACAGGTAAGACTACTGCAAACCCTAAGTAAAGGTATCAAAAGTAAAATAACTTTTTCTGGAGACGTCTGACGGCAAGCTAACAGAGAAAAGATTATAAATAAATCGTAAGTGAAATGTAATTTAGTAATATTTGTATAAACTGGAGGGTATAACTATGTGGGAATGCTACTGTACCAAGGAACAGTGGATCGTAGGTATACAACTCTGACTTCCCAATGATACATTTGCAACATTGCCGGATGTACGTGGACATCTGTAATTCTTGACTGGGTTTTTTTTTTTTTACCGACTTCGGGTTCCTTACCTCCAATTAGAGAAAACCCTAATGCTCTAGCATATAGTGATGTTTTATACAAGAACGTTCTTCCAAAAAGCTGACAACAGTTTGGGGAAGACCCTCTCCTTTTCTGTTTCAACACAACAATGACGCAGTGTCCAAAAAGCCATGGTTTTCCAGTTTGGTGTGGAACAGCTTGTCCTCACTTCCATCTCCCCCAACGTCCTGCAGTTGGGTTTTACATCTTGCAGAAAGCCTTGACAGATTGATGCCCATGGTTCAATTTGAGCTATCATGACTCAAATATTTACGACCTATATGCTTTTGTCAATAAACTACAACCCTAAAGAGCTCAGAGTGAAAGTGAAGGACGTGGATGTGGGGGGTGTTCTTTCAGAGAGAGAGTGTACGTTTCAGCAATGAAAGGGTTTTAAATTACAGTCAGGCTCTGTGTCAAGGGCACGGCAGCCATCTTGGATCTGAGTTCTGTTTGCTTAGTTTCCATAAAGCTGCTGGTCTCTGATGCTGACAGGAGCTGACCGTGGTGCTGATAATCTGCAGCGGGAGAACAGGAGGCACATCCCGGAAGAGTAGGTATTGAGCTTTCAAAATAAAAGCGCAAACAAGGATGGTTTAGACCCATTTAAGGGTGTGAAAACAGGACTTACTGGGAACAACATATTAACATTGGTAATCTCATTTACTCACAATAATCACTATGTAGTTATTTTCTATTGTATTAGTAGGATTGTACTTTGTGTCTTAAATGAAAGTGTTCCTATGCTATATTTTTCAGACGGCAATTTAGTTCTGGATAAATAAATAAAATGTTTATTTCTATATGAAAGCATGTCCATTCTTTTTGTAAATGAGGTCCCTTTTGCAGTAATTAACTAATGTCATCATTCCAAATTGATTTATCATAATAGACAATAATCTTATCAGTGCTGTAAAGAGCAGGAAATGAGTTGATGATTACGACACTGACCCAACTTGTGCATTTAAAAAATACTATACTTCTATGATTCAATTAATTTATACAAAGTCAAACTGTTGTAAGCCACTTAAGTGCAATTGTTTGACCTCTGTTGCATTTCTCCAACTAACCCATTTTGACTATCTGTTTCCCCAAAATAGTAACATGAATAAATGAAGACTTAAACTTGAGCTTATCAGACCTGTTAAAAAAGTGCTTTTATTTTGAAGGCATGGACCGGATGTGATGCTGTTTACGCTGCCTGGCTTCGAGGTGGCACTTTGCCGAAACGTCCAGGTGAAGACGACTCACTGAATTAATATTGACGGGGTCAGAGACACGACATGCGGGTTAACTCACACACGAAGGTAGTGCTGGGTTTCCTGCCGCCATGTTCACACCTGAGGTCTAAAGGGAGCGGTACAAAACACCGGGGTTTGTTCCTCGTTATCATGGCGGTTCTGGGTAGGGGGGCAACTTGGACCCCCCTCTGAACGAAGAAACTATACTATTTATGATAGCGTATATATCAAAGACTGTGCTTTATTGAGACAAAGTTACAAGAATGATTCAGTTTGTAATCATGTAGTTTGATGACACTTTAATTAAGTTATTGAGACAAGTTCTGACACAAAAACCAATAATTGGATTTTATGATTTTTGGTGACTTTATACTGAATTAAAAATGATTAAAACCCTGAACACTGTCTTTTTTCTGGTCTGCAGTCATTGGGCCCCTCTCATGAATAAATGGCCCCGTCAATAAAAATGTTCTAGAACCGCCACTGCCCGTTAAGTCACCAATATGATAAATAAACTATGATGAAATAAAGATGAATAACGCTGACATGTTAATACTCACTGGGAGACTAAATGGGTTGCATCTGTCCTAATGTTTGTATTTCTTTTTGTATTTCTTTCTCTCTCAGTTTATTTACAATTGGCATACAGTTACCTCTTTAATTCTTATTCTATATGATCACAAATATACCAATTCTTTTTTACCATGGTGTACTTATCTGCTATTTTTTATTATTTTTATACTTATTGTATTATTTTACGATTAACAACGTTTGCATACTTAATTTTTTGTGTGTGTCTATTCTCACTTTATCTTCACCATCTGCTGTAATAACGTAAATGTCCCACATAGACTTCTACTTAGTCACAACTCATTCTCTGCAACATTTAGCTTATTGTATTTGACATGTATATAGTATACATGCATTACTTGTATATTGGTCCAATATTTTATATCTACTCTTTTTCTTCCTGCACTATTTATTGTTGTTATTGTTTTGTTATGTCTTATATGTATGTTGCATTGTTGAAGGAGCTTCGGACGTAATATTGTCATTGCCATATCTACACTGTAGCTGCTGTGCATATGACAATGAATGAAGCCATTGAATTGAATGTGAACATGTTTAATTTAACAGATTTGAACTCACCTCCCAGGACACCGCCCTCACCACCAGATACATGGAAGTCAGGAGAGTCAGCATGGTCTACTGAACGTCTTCCGGACAAAAAACGGCAGTTCGACCCAACTCGGTACCCGGGGGAACAACAGACAGGCAAGGAAGGAAGACAGACAGGCGACTTTAAACCGCGCTGCAGTGCGACTTTCACAGCTTCTGGTAGCTCACACACACAAACACACACTCACTCAAACACACTCACCTCCACCCTCTATACACACACTGCTGCAGTCAGTCTCTTAATACGATTTCTAGGACGTAAATAGCCTGTGACCGGAGTCGGACTGCTAAAGCCTCTCATGTGAGTAATCACAGGTGTGAATTAATACTAAGGACGGGAGGATACCATTATTTTGCAAATAGAAGTGACGTCACTGCAGGGGAATGGAATATCGTGGCTGCAGCAACCCAACATAAAAAGCACGTGTCAGGGTCACATGAGGACACACTGCTGCAGAGTCACACACACACACACACACACACACACACACACACACACACACACACACACACACACACACACCACACACACACACACAACACACACACACCACACACACACACACACACACACACACACACACACACACACACACACACACACACACACACACACACACACACACACACACACACACACACACACACACACACACACACACAGTTGGATTCTAAATGCACTGTCTGATATTGACTATAAAAGACTAAGGCTGTCATTTGTACTCTTAAATTAGATGTGATATTCTCATAATATCACAAGTGAGAGAAGGGAGATGAGTTATTCTATCCTGCACTTTGAGAATAAAAGTAAAATACAAGTAGATAAAGTCAAAAATGCAAGTCACTGATGTCAAATACAAATCTATGAGGTCAAATACAAGTCACAGAAGTCAAATACAAGTCTATAGAGTCAAATGCAAGTCTATAGAGTCAAATGCAAGTCACTGAACTTGAATACAATTCTAAAATATTGTTACTAGTACCTGTACTATTTAATGACAATAAAGTTGAATCTGATCTGAAACGTTGAATACAAGTCACTGAGGTCAGAAACATCTCATAACACCTCGATATGAAAGTCTTTCATTCCCAATTTTTTTAAGAACAATGAATGCAAATAAACACACCTAATTTAAAGTTTAATAAAGTAGCTGCAGGTCAAACAAGACAATATGTCAGTTAAAATAACTAAACCATGATTTATTGTATATTCTTGCAAGCTTCTTACGCAAACAAAGCACATAGAAAAGTAAAAGTATCAGAGGGTTATAGTACCGAGTCACCGGAAACAGTACGTCAGCAATAGATGTGCATATTAACTGTGTTTACCAGTGGACTGATCCGTAGTTGTGTGTTTATTTTGTCATTACTGACCAGCAGCATTATACACAGAGTCCTGGAGGTTATGAAAATACAGGCAGGATGAGGGGGACCCGCTGATATCAGGACCGTTCTGTGAAATCTGCACGGATGAATGAATGATGGTGCCAAATGTCTAAAGAAGTGAGAGGTGAAGAGTTAATGCAGGCTGCAGGAAGGTAAGGTAAGGTAAGGTAAGCGAAGCCCTTAAAAACTCATTTGAATTAGGCTATGAGATAGAAAGAGAGTTCTTTAGTGAATCCAAGACAGCTTAAATATAGTGAGAAGGCCAACAGGACACATACATTCAAACCATTGCTTCAATCTTCAATAACGTCTTTAAAAAAAATTAAATAACATTTTAATATGAAAAGTAACGTAAGGTGTCAGATGGATGAAGTTTTGTTAAAGGTACACTTTTTGGCTCTGAGATAAAGTAAGAGGAAGTAAAGAGTCGCAGAAAATGGAAATACTGATGCAAAATACCTCAATATTGTAGATTACTGTATCGTTCTTAGAGTAAAATCCTTCTGGTTGTTGATGACTGCGCAGCTGTATCACTCCTTCCTGCTGCCTGCAGAGGGCGCTGCATGCATGCTGAATAGTTTCAAAAACGAGCTGCTCTCTGGGTTTGAGCCAATGAAAAGCTTACCAAAGGAAATGTAGTTAGTTCTCATGTTGATACCATAGAGCAGGGGTGTCAAACTCAAATACACAGTGGGCCAAAATAAAAAAAATGGGTACTAGTAGAGGGCCGGACTGGTTCAATGTTTATTGCAAAACGTATTGAAATGAACTTATTGCACATATTAAACCTGGAACTAACAAAGCTTAAATTATTGCCTATAAAAACAACATTAAATAATCAGTTGCATTCATTTCTTATGGCTCTATCTGCAGCTTTTCTAGAGTCATTTCTTATGATTACATTTTTCAACAGCTTCAAAAAAATTATTTCCCTCAAAGAACAAACCAAACATGCCCTGTTGTCGTGAGAGAACAAGTGCAGAAGGAAACATGTAAAGTCAGTGTGCTGCTCTGTGATGCTAGTTCAGATACTTGGCATCTCATCTTGGGTGCAAGGTCATCAATGTTTGGGCTCAGGCTCTGAGCTGAGGAGACCCTCAGGATGGAGTGAAGGTGTTCGTGCAATATACCGGCGGGCCAGATTTAAAAGTAATTAGAAATTATCCTGTGGGCCGAAATTAAATCCACCAAGGGCCTGATTTGGCCCCCGGGCCTTGAGTTTGACACATGTGCCATAGACTGTATGTATAAATACCTATAGCTTAGTGACATTCCCCTCTAATAGAACAGGTTTTATGCGTAAACACAAACACATTTTAATTTAAAGAAGAAAGGCCAAACAGCTTCGAATAAGATAAACTATCCCTTTGTTTGACTTTACTTTATTAATCCAGAGGGAAATTGTCCGTGCAGAAGCTGCCGTACACAAAATGCTTATATGTATATGTACATCTTTCATAAAAAACAAGTGTAATTGTTAACACTCAATGTGCCCAGATTAGCTAACACAGTATTCTAAAATAAATTATATATTTTGAATACATTATAATAGTCTAGAATACAACGTTATTGATATATGTAGTATAACAAGTAAAAGAACATTTTTCATGAACAAAGCAATGCATTCAAAAGTATAATCCAATAATCCAAAGTATATTATTCTGCAGAATACGTTCTGTAGCTTTTGGTGCTTTAGGTATATAGTGACATCACTATGTAACACTTGTGCTCCAACACATTGTAAGTGATAAACTAAGAGGCGGGACATCTCTAAGCGGTTGACCAATCACAACAGAGCCGGCCAGCTAACCAATCAGAGCAGACTGTGCTCTGGTTTCAGACAGAGGGTGAAAAGAGGTTCTGCAGCTCATGTATGAGAACAATAAAGAGCTTTTTGAACATTAAAGCATGGAGACATGTCCCAGTAGAGACACTACATACTGATATGAACCTGAAAATGAGCATAATAGGGCCCCTTAAACCAATCAAAAGTTGGTGTATATTAAAGTAAACAGTACAAATCAACCATTGAGGCTGGAGGACTTCATGATGGTCAGATGAAACCCGCAGGATTACTCCAACATTATGAGAAAAACAAAGAGCTTTTTGAACATGTCCCAGTAGAGGCACTGAACACTCATATGAACCTAAAATAAGCATAATAGCGCCCCTTTAAGACATACAAAGTATTACATTTAACAGTAACAACCACGGTTCTACAGTATTGTGTCTGGAGGACTTCATGATGGTCAGATGAAACCCAAAGGATTACTCCAACATGGGTGGTCTGAGCGGAAATAAAACCCTGCCATGTGACAGCGCCTGAATGCTCCAAAACTTTAACTCCTCAGCAGCACTGGTAACTTAGTCAAGCACTGTGTAAACAGAGCTGTGAGTAAAGCAAGGATCCTCACAATGCTGGTGGTGATGGAGCCGAGGTTCAGGGGGAGTGTTTCCAGAGATGGCAAAAGTACACATCCTTTACTCAAGTAGAAGTAGATACTCGTGTTTGAAAATACTCTGGTGAAAGTAGAAGTACTGACTAAACTTCTTTACTCAAGTCAAAGTAAAGAGGCTTTGAAATGTACTTCAGTAAAAAGTACCCATAACTAGCAGCTGCTTTAAAGAGTACCTGACCTCCCTTTATATTAATAGAACAATAATGTCATTGTTAGCTAATGAATGTTTCCATGCTGAACAACGGCAACATGACAACGTTTCCATTGGTCCCTCTTCTTTAGAGAAGACCAGGAAATGATGGATACACGGATCGTGTTCAAATCAATAGGCACGCAATGACTCTAAATAATAATGATCACGCACCAAACACACATTCAGACTAAAGGAACCAGCTGTTTGGAAAATGAGAGAAGTAGAAAGTACAGGTATTTGTGTTCAAAATGTAAGAAGTAGAAAATACAGGTATTTGGGTTCAACATGTAAGAAGTAGAAAGTACAGGTATTTGAGTTCAACATGTAAGAAGTAGTGTTAGGATCTGTCTGTGTTGGTGTTTTTCTTGTCTTTTTCTATCTTTGGGTTTCCTGTTTTATTTTGTAAAGTGTTCACCCCCGTTTCCTGCCTGTTTGCTTTCTGTCTGTTTCCCTCCCTGATTACCCGATTGTGTTCACCTGGTGCCTCTGTGTTTTCTCCTCCCTCCTCACCTGTCTCGTGTTTATGTGATTAGTCCTGGGTGTATTTAAGTTCTGGGTTTTCTGTCTCTCTTGGTCGGGTTGTCTTGTGTAATGACTTGGTCTGCGGTGAGTGTTCTGGTCTGTCTCTGTATATTGTAGCCTTGAAATAAAGGAATTATTTTGTGTCACTTAAATCTGCATTTGGGTCCTGCTTCTTGCACACCGTAACATTACGAACCGACCCAAAATATGGGCCCAGCAGATCCTTTTGAGCAGGAGCTATTGGAGTTTTCCTTTGCTTTGGATGACTGCTCATATCGATGGTTGGGAGCGTCCAGGGTTCAGCAGCGAGAGGCTGTTCTGGCAGAGGCACGCCGGATTACTATGGAGAAGCCAGGCTTGGTTAAATTCTTATCGGGCAGGATTTTGGATTTTCTCACGGTGTGTTATCCCCTGCCTGACAGCCCCAGGCCTCCCAACTCCCGTTTTGATACCACACGCATCGGTGTGGTCCGTCTGGCGTCAGCCCCTGCTTCTCACCCCGTGTTTGCTACAGTCCAGGAGCCATTCGCTGGTACTCGTCTAGCCTTTGGAGGTCCACGGAGCCTCCAAACGGCTCCTAAAGGAAGGAGTCGCAAGGCCAGGTTGGCAGCACGAGCCCAAAGGGCCATGGTTCCAGAACCAGTTCAGCCTCCAGCAGCCATGGTTACAGACCCAGTTCTGGCCCCAGCAGCCATGGTCCTTGCTCCAGAACCGGTCCCGGCAGCCATGGATTCGGCTCCAGAGCCGGCCCATACAGCCATGTTTCCGGCTCCAGAACCGGACCTTACAGCCATGTTTCCGGCTCCAGAACCGGACCTTACAGCCATGTTTCCGGCTTCAGAACCGGACCTTACAGCCATGATTCTGGCTTCAATTCCGTCCCCCCCAGCCATGGTTCCAGACCCAGCTCTGGCCCCAGCTCTGGCCCCAGCTGCCACAGTCCCATCTCAAGTTACCTCTCGAGTCCCCTCTCCAGTTTCCTCTCAAGTCCCCTCTCCAGTTTCCTCTCAAGTCCCCTCTCCAGTTTCCTCTTGAGTTCCATCTCTAGTCTCTTCTCGAGTCACCTCTTGAGTTCCATCTCTAGTCTCTTCTCGAGTCACCTCTTGAGTTCCATCTCTAGTCTCTTCTCGAGTCACCTCTCGAGTTCCATCTCTAGTCTCTTCTCGAGTCACCTCTCGAGTTCCATCTCTAGTCTCTTCTCGAGTCACCTCTCGAGTTCCATCTCTAGTCCCTTCTCGAGTCCCTCCTCTAGTCACTTCTCTAGTCCCCTCTCTGGTCCCTTCCCGAGTCCCTCCTCTAGTCAATTCCCTAGTCCCATCTCTAGTCCCTCCTTGAGTCCCCTCTCGAGTCCCCTCTCCAGTCCCCTCTCGAGTTCCCCCCTCTAGTCCCTCCTCTAGTCCCTCCTCTAGTCCCCTCTCTAGTCCCTCCTCGAGTCCCCTCTCGAGTTCCTTTCTCTAGTCCTTTCCCTAGTCCCTCCTCAGGTCACTTCTCTAGTCCCATCTCCAGTTCCCTCTCGAGTCCCCTCTCCAGTTCCCTCTCGAGTCCCCTCTCCAGTTCCCTCTCGAGTTCCCTCCTCTAGTCCCTCCTCGAGTTCCCTCCTCTAGTCCCTCCTCTAGTCCCTCCTTTAGTCCCCTCTCTAGTCCCTCCTCTAGTCCCCTCTCTAGTCCCTCTTCGAGTCCCCTCTCTAGTACCCCTCGCGAGTCCCCTCTCGAGTTCCCTTCTCTAGTTCCTCCTCTAGTCTCTCCTCTAGTCCCCTCTCTAGTTCCCCTCTCGAGTCTCTCCTCTAGTTCCCCTCTCGAGTCTCCTCTCGAGTCCCCTCTCGAGTCTCCTCTCGAGTCCCCTCTCAAGTCCCTACCCAATGTCCTGGTCCGTTGGAGGTTCCGCTGGGGGTCCTGCCAATTCCATGTCCTGTCCCGTTGGAGGTTCCGTCGACTACTCCTCTGCCGGGGGTCCTACCAATCGTATGTCTGTCCCGTTGGAGGTCCCGCCGTCTACTCTCCTGCCGGGGGTCCTGCCAGCTCCTTGTCCTGTCTCGTTGGAAGTCCCGCTGACTACTCTCCTGCCGGGGGTCCTGCCAACCCTGTGTCCTGCCAACCCTTTGTCCTGTCCCCTTGGAGGTCCCGCCGTCTACTCTCCTGCCGGGGGTCCTGCCAGCTCCTTGTCCTGTCTCGTTGGAGGTCCCGCCGACTACTCTCCTGCCGGGGGTCCTGCCAACCCTTTGTCCTGTGCCGTTGGAGGCCCCGCCAACTACTCTCCTGCCGGGGGTCCTGCCAACCCTTTATCCTGTCTCCTTGGAGGTCCCGCCGTCTACTCTCCTGCCGGGGGTCCTGCCAGCCCCTTGTCCTGTCTCGTTGGAGGTCCCACCGACTACTCTCCTGCCGGGGGTCCTGCCAACCCTTTGTCCTGTGCTGTTGGAGGTCCCGCCGACTACTCTCCTGCCGGGGGTCCTGCCAACCCTTTGTCCTGTCTCGTTGGAGGTCCCGCCGACTACTCTCCTGCCGGGGGTCCTGCCAACCCTTTGTCCTGTCTCGTTGGAGGTCCCGCCGACTACTCTCCTGCCGGGGGTCCTGCCAACCCTTTGTCCTGTCTCGTTGGAGGTCCCGCCGACTACTCTCCTGCCGGGGGTCCTGCCAACCCTTTGTCCTGTGCCGTTGGAGGCCCCGCCAACTACTCTCCTGCCGGGGGTCCTGCCAACCCTTTATCCTGTCTCCTTGGAGGTCCCGCCGTCTACTCTCCTGCCGGGGGTCCTGCCAGCTCCTTGTCCTGTCTCGTTGGAGGTCCCACCGACTACTCTCCTGCCGGGGGTCCTGCCAACCCTTTGTCCTGTGCTGTTGGAGGTCCCGCCGACTACTCTCCTGCCGGGGGTCCTGCCAACCCTTTGTCCTGTCTCGTTGGAGGTCCCGCCGTCTACTCTCCTGCCGGGGGTCCTGCCAATCCTATGTCCTGTGCCGTTGGAGGCCCCGCCGACTGCTCTCCTGCCGGGGATCCTACAAATCCCGTGTCATGGTCCTCTTCCGTGGGGGATCCTGCCGAGGCCTGTCCCACCAGCTCCGACACCGGGTCCTGCTCAGCCTCCGGCACTGTCCCGTCAGCGCCTTCCTGCCCGGCCTCCGGAGCTGTCTGGTCTTCGCCCTCGAGCCCGGCCCCCTGAGAGCCACGGTCTTCGCCCTCAAGCCCGGCCCCCTGAGTGCCGCGGTCCTCGGGCCCGGTCCCCTGACTCTTCCTGCCGTTGCCTTCGCCCTCGGGCCCGGCCCCCTGACTCTTCCTGCCGCTGCCTTCGCCCCTCCATGGTCCCCACCTTGGACTCTGTCTTGCCCCCGGGCCGTCCGCCCGAGACCCCTTCCTGGTCCTCTGCCGTGCCCCTGGGCGGACAGTTCGGTCCCGTCCTCCTGACCCCCTCCACCCACCCTGGTGGCTTAGTGATGCGTCCCTCCTCCGGACCCCCTCCATCCACCCTGCTTGAGGTTTTGGACTTTTTTTTGTTTTGGGACGTCTGGGATCCGTCCCTTGAGGGAGGGGGGGTACTGTTAGGATCTGTCTGTGTTGGTGTTTTTCTTGTCTTTTTCTATCTTTGGGTTTCCTGTTTTATTTTGTAAAGTGTTCACCCCCGTTTCCTGCCTGTTTGCTTTCTGTCTGTTTCCCTCCCTGATTACCCGATTGTGTTCACCTGGTGCCTCTGTGTTTTCTCTTCCCTCCTCACCTGTCTCGTGTTTATGTGATTAGTCCTGGGTGTATTTAAGTTCTGGGTTTTCTGTCTATCTTGGTCGGGTTGTCTTGTGTAATGACTTGGTCTGCGGTGAGTGTTCTGTTCTGTCTCTGTATATTGTAGCCTTGAAATAAAGGAATTATTGTGTCACTTAAATCTGCATTTGGGTCCTGCTTCTTGCACACCGTAACAAGTAGAAAGTACAGGTATTTGTGTTCAACATGTAAGAAGTAGAAAGTACAGGTATTTGTGTTCAACGTGTAAGAAGTAGAAAGTACAGGTATTTGTGTTCAAAATGAAAGAAGTAGAAAGTACAGGTATTTGTGTTCAAAATGAAAGAAGTAGAAAGTACAGGTATTTGTGTTAAAAATGTAAGAAGTAAAAAGTCGTAGTAGTGGAGTAAAGTATTTGTACTCCACTATTTCCCACCTCTGCCCTGACCGAGAGGTGAAGTTTAGCATTCCTCACAATGCATGATTAGGCCGCCCTGAGTGATTCACACAGCAGGTCCTAACCCGCCAAATAACAGCCTCTCAGTCACTCGGTCAATTAGAGTCTAGGCATCGTGCACCGTGGAAATCAAACACACACACAATGATGCAATATCTTATTTCTTGATTTATTGGTAAGTGTTATTAGACATTGGATAGCTACAACGCAGGAAAGCCAGGAAAAGCGCAATATAAATAACATGTATTATTTTTATTATTATTATTATATTTCAGTAAATTAATATATGATTCTGAAATGGCTAGCACTCCGACACATTGTACATGATACCAGAGGTGGGGGACTCGAGTCAGACTCCAGTCGCATATTTTTTGACTTGAGACTTGCTTGACTAACATTGATAAAAGACTTGACTTGCCTTTGACTTGGTATTCATGACTTGAGACTTGACTTAAGCTTGAGACGGATGACTTGAAAGGACTTGACTGTTTAAAATGAAATATTTGCGTTTGTTTTTGTATTGAGATATTACGTTTCGTTTTTTCGAAACTTGATTGGGTGATTATAGCGCCGTGAGCGCAAACCTGGCAACCCACTAGAAGGCAGAAGTCTCAGTACATGGCAGCGGCTAGCGTTACTCCAAAAATAGTGAAGTTTGGATTCAAGGATTATTTTGTCGATGACGCTAATAAGAAGAGAACAGCGGTCTGCAGTATAAAGATCAGTGACACGACCACCACAACATCCAACTTCATTCGTCACTACAAAAAACCCACAGAGAAAGGTACGTGCATGTGTTGTGTTAGCTAGAAAGCTAACGTTAAGTTTAAGCTACGTTGGACTTGGTTTCAAATCGATTAAGCAAAGAGAAGACAAAACGGTAAATTAACACTAGAACCGCCAAGGGATTCATTTTGACTAACCCTGATACTGACGGGCTGTCAGGAGAGGGAGAGAGAGAGAGGAAAAGAGATGCCTCGTTTATTTCCCCTGTGTTGTTATCAGAAGTTACTGTAAACTTTTGAATAATGTAGTTCATCTACTTTTAGTAGTTTGTTTAAATGTTTTAATTATGTTGTTTTTGTTTGTAGAAGTGCATCATTCCTTGATTTATTGTAAAATGAATCTGAACTTTTGATCTGTTATGATGATAAACTGAAGCAATTTCTAAATTAGCCCAATTGACTGAGTTTTAAATCGTCCTACTTAGTTTATAAGGAAATTATGAAGAGGAACAAATTAAATGATTTGAAAATGATATCTATGTAGGTCAGTGGTTCTCAAAGTGGGGGGAAATAATATAACGCAGTACAGTACTATTACGTCTGGGTCTCTGTGTTTCATTAAAGCTCGACTGTGTGTGTGTGTGTGAAACGAGCCATTTTGTGTGCACGAGCGAGAGAGAGCGCACCGGTAGCCTACTGGAGATCGTTGTTGTTAGCTTCTGGTGCTAGCGAGCTACGCTAACAGATATAAGGAGTTTTTTCAACAACAAAGTGGAGGAGAGTCCTCTCCTGTCAGACTGAGAGACTCACTGAGCTAAATGACTCTCAGTGGGTCTCAAACGTTTTGGTCACCATTAATGTAAACAATTATTTCCGAGGCACACGTTTATAAGATCATTATAGTTATACAAAAATAAGAGAATAAATGAAAAACAGGTATGAAATACTATATGACAGTAAAAAAAGAATAAAGTTTAAAAGGGTGATTTGTAAAATATCCATAAAGAAAAAGTAAATCTGTTTACAGTTCATATGGGTGTTGAGAGAGGTATCCATAGATCTCTTCATGTTGCTCTCAAAGTGCACCAGATTGATGCATTTAACTTCAATATTTAAAAATAAATCTTCCCGGGGGAGCTTGCCCTCGGACCCCCCTAGAGGAGGTGAGGACCCCCCTATGTGAGGTCCACACACCACCTGTAAAAATAGCACTTTACCCCTGCTTACACCTATATGCCGTGAGCTGATTATCGAGCCTTCATTGTAACTGTCACACTGTGTATGTGTGTGGGGAGTGTTGCAGTAGACAATTCAACTGTAGCACCCGGTACATTAATGGGAAACCCTAAATGTTTGAGCACCCTCTATGAAACGTCAAGCTACCCCACAGCACCCCCAAAATAAATCTCTGGCGCCGCTACTGAGCCTGACTATTTGTGTTGGGGGGGCCCGACTTTTCTTTTTTCTCCAAAGGGGGGGCCTGACAGAAAAAGTTTGAGAACCACTGATGTAGGTGCTGGCGCTGTTGGCAAATGCCATATATGATTTTTGGAATTCTGCCTTTTTTAACAGACTTTTTGATTGAGTCCTAGATATATTGTCTGCAGTTCTGGGTTAATATTGATCTAATATGATTGTCATCGGTCTAAATTAGATTTCAAATGATTAACTGTGTATGTAATGAAGATCATAGTGTGGGTTGAATCCATTTTCATAACCACTGTCTTTTAACTGATGTGGAAATGCGGAAACTGGGCTTATTCATCAGAATTTCGTATGACTTGACTTGCTTGACCTGAGCAATGACTTGACTTGCTTGACTCTCACCACAGTGACTTGGGACTTGCTTGATACTTGTAGGTCAAGACTTGAGACTTGCTCATGACTTGCACATGTAGGACTTACTCCCATCTCTGCATGATACGGCTAAGGGGATAAGCAGTTTCCCATGTGGTGGAACGGCCTCAGAAGTGTGTTAAATACACAACGTCTTGTCTCATGAATCACTCAGCTGCATGTTGGAAATATTAATCATCAGCTGGTATTAATGAGCGCCTCTTTCCACTTCAGCCCCTCTCCAGGATTGACAGCTGACGTGTAAACAAAGCGCTGCGATGTGAAGATGATGAGATGACATGTAGGAGGGAGGCATGGCCGAGCCTGTTTACTGCAGCTCTCCTTACTCTGTATTGTCTGTCCGCTTTAGCTGTCACTCACACACGCCTGGGGAAGGGGATGACTGCTGCACTCACCTACATTCACACACACACACACACACACACACACACACACACACACACACACACACACACACACACACACACACACACACACACACACACACACACACACACACACACACACACACACACACACACACACACACGTAGAGGAGGTTATGATTACTTCCTCCTCTGACAGACACTCTCTAATGGAGATACTGTAACAGGATAAGAAGCTCCTCTGACAGGAAACTATCATGATGACAAAACACAACCTGTGTGTTTAAGTTTTTCAATTGTCTTAAGTGAGTCGTAAGAGTCAACAATCTAATGCATGCATTTTACATAACAAATGATATCTTCAATTTTTATTTCAAATACTGACTCATCCTGAAACAAAAACAATATTAAGCAGTGATACAGTCATAACCTATTAGCCAGCCAATAAGTACAACACTTTTAACTGAAATGCTTCAGACTTGTTCATGTTTCCCACAATTCCTCCGTCTAAATCCTAATTATTTTGGTTTCCAAAATGTTGTATGGACAGTAACCAGGAGGAATAAGGAGTGAGTCGCGTTAGTTGCTAATGTTAGTATTGACTGTTTTTTGTTGAGTGTAAAAAGCTATTCCTCTTACTTATTCAGTCTTATTACGTGAAGATGTGCTGCAAAATAATTTAATTTGACTAAACTCGATAACCACCTATTTCACCAACTTAGCCGACAAAACTTTAACACCAATACAACTTACATTACAGTTGTGTTTTTCCATGCACGCCAACAAATAGATTTGTTTAGCAGCTGCAGACAGTTTACTTATAGTTGTTGTTTGTTCTCACCATCATTAAGGCCTGTAGATATCTTTCAAAATAATTTGAAAAGTTCTGAATGTTTTGCAACTGTAGAAAGAAATGAATGATACGACGAGTCCACAATCCCTTCAGAGTGAAAGGTAACTGTCACAAATCACATTTTGTAAATATTGGAAAATGAGACTTTTTGAGTTTTTATAAAGTTAAACAGCAGATAAATGTAAAAGCATGATATCCTTTACTCGAACTGACTTTTGCAGATTTATTTTGTGCAGAAAATACTCTTTAGCATAAAGAAATATCAAACCATAAACAATTCCTACACTCTTATAACTAACATGGACAAAGCAGAAAGTAAACAAATCTCTAACGAATCCAAATGGTTCCAACTTTTCAAGAACATTTATGTCGGACCTCTTTGCTCAGAGTAAGAACACAAAAAGGAAGAAATGTGTTCAATCACCAAACTGTGAAAGAAAGAGACAAGTGTGTGAAATCCCGAAAGGAAGTAGCCTGTGTGACTTTCTTGCAGCCAATGAGACTTTTATAGATTAGCTGCATGTCAAAAGGGAACAAGGAAATGTCACACATATCATATATCCCAAAACACACTCATAAATGCTCTGAGATATGAGTCACACACACACACTTGATGATAATATTTCCCATGAGTGTGCATTGGCAGTAATTACAGCCTCATTGAAGCCGTCTGTCAGCGGCTCAGGTGGTTGACGGAGGAGGAATGTGGGGAATGCAGTTTTCTGACCTCTACGCTGGATATGAGCTGCAGCTTTCATCGCTGCTCTGCTGAACCTATACGGACAAACAAACCCATTCGCCAGTATGATCCGACTGTGACCATTTTGGGGCTCGGCTGGCGTCAGAAGCCCGTTGTTGTGTGTTATGACTGGAGGACCAACGATGTGGGTATTATGAATATTTTCGTTGCCTTGTTTTACGCCACAACAACAACACAGACGGCACAGAAAGAACGTGATTGCAATGGAAACGTCAGTTCTTCTCGGTTGGCGTGGTCAATGCTGGTGTGTTCTGTGGAAACAAGGGGCATTGTGGGAGCTTCTCTTGACCTCCAGTTCAACTCGGTGTCGGCAGAGATGGCAAAAGTACACACATCCTTTACTCAAGTAGAAGTACAGATACTCGTGTTTAAAAATACTCTGGTGAAAGCAGAAGTACTGACTAAACTTCTTTACTCAAGTAAAAGTAAAGAAGTATGGGCTTTGAAATGTCCTTCAGTAAAAAGTACCCATAACTACCAGCTGTTTTAAAGAGTACCTGACCTCCCTTTATATAAAGAGAACAATAATGTCATTGTTAGCTAATGAATGTTTCCATGCTGAACAACAGCAACGTTTCCATTGGTCCCTCTTCTTTAGAGAAGACCAGGAAATGATGGATACACGGATCGTGTTCAAATCAATAGGCACGCAATGACTCTAAATAATAATGGAAAAGGACTGGCTTATCTAAAGCCAGTTGAGTAGCACTTGAAATGTTTGGCTCTATGAAACCTGATGTACTTATATGATTCTGTTTTCTTCAAGGTTGTGTCTTCCTGGTCGAATGTACTTATTGTAAGTCGCTTTGGATAAAAGCGTCAGCTAAATGCAATGTAATGTAATGTAATGATCACGCCACCAAACACACATTCAAACTAAAGGAACCAGCCTGTTTGGAAAATGTGAGAAGTAGAAAGTACAGGTATTTGAGTTCAAAATGTAAGAAGTAAAAGTAAAAAGTCATCAGAAAAATAAGTAGTGGAGTAAAGTATACTGATACCAGAAGAATGTACTTAAGTACAGTGATAAAGTATTTGTACTTCACTACTTCCCACCCCTGATTGTGGGAGCTTCATCCTGACCTCCAGTTCAACTCGGTGTCTGTGATTTCACCTGCGATGGCCGCTTATCTCCTCCTACTTGCGTGACTCCGATAGCAGAGAAAAAGCAGGGACGGGAGCCTGGTTCTCTTCCTCTTTGCCCGTATGAACCCAACACCCATCCGCCATTTTGGTTCCTCTGCAGGCAGTTGCACCTGAGGTATCTCGACCTGGAGGCTGCGTTAGTCGATCCGTATCTCGGGGAAGGCGACATGCGCAGGGCTGCATTCCAGCGGGGATTTGCACACTGGATCGGACAAACTCATCTAAATCAAGGATTAAAAACCTCGGAGCCTGTTCAGATGCTCTGATAGCAACCGCTGGCTACTTCACTTTGTTTTTGTGTGTCATGGGAACGACTGTCAGATCTGCTGCTGACAACAAACAAAAGCGGGCTGTTTGCAGAAACACATTAGTCACCTTGGTATCAGAAGCCCTCCCAAAAAACTCATCTATGGTTTCCTCTGAAACCTTGTCAGAACGCCAACACTTGGAAACCCTTTGGGATAATTAAGACCGGTCACACCCCCATCCCCTGTTCACCGTACCCTCGTATCCCCCCCCCCCCCCCCCTTTTCCTGGCAACACTATCCTCTCCGTCGCTGCTTCTTCCACTTCTCCTGCCAATCACACTTACTCCACCATCTGCCTGGAATGGCGCTGATAGAAAACGCCCTAAAGTGCTGGTTCGGGGCCAGAGTCTGTCTGTACGCTGATTAATGGTTAATGTGGGAAGTACTGGAGTACAAATGCTTTGTTACTGTACTTAAGTACATTTTTCTGGTATCAGTACTTTACTCCACTACTTATTTTTATGACGACTTTTTACTTTGACTTCTTACATTTCTAACACAAATACCTGTACTTTCTACTTCTTACATTTCTAACACAAATACCTGTACTTTCTACTTCTTACATGTTGAACCCAAATACCTGTACTTTCTACTTCTTACATGTTGAACACAAATACCTGTACTTTCTACTTCTTACATGTTGAACTCAAATACCTGTACTTTCTACTTCTTACATGTTGAACCCAAATACCTGTACTTTCTACTTCTTACATGTTGAACACAAATACCTGTACTTTCTACTTCTTACATGTTGAACACAAATACCTGTACTTTCTACTTCTCACATGTTGAACACAAATACCTGTACTTTCTACTTCTCTCATTTTCCAAACAGCTGGTTCCTTTAGTCTGAATGTGTGTTTGGTGAGTGATCATTATTCTTTAGAGTCATTGCGTGCCTATTTATTTGAACACGATCCGTGTATCCATCATTTCCTGGTCTTCTCTAAAGAAGAGGGACCAATGGAAACGTTGTCATGTTGCCGTTGTTCAGCATGGAAACATTCATTAGCTAACAATGACATTATTGTTCTATTAATATAAAGGGAGGTCAGGTACTCTTTAAAACAGCTGCTAGTTATGGGTACTTTTTACTGAAGTACATTTCAAAGCCTCTTTACTTTGACTTGAGTAAAGAAGTTTAGTCAGTACTTCTACTTTCACCAGAGTATTTTTAAACTTGAGTATCTGTACTTCTACTTGAGTCAAGGATGTGTCTACTTTTGCCATCTCTGGTTAATGGTGAAGACTTGGAGTGAAAGTCCTCCTCGTCTGGAGGTGCTTCCTCTCTCAGAGACTTGAAAGCTCCTTGGCCTCAGATGAACACAACAATGTGTGGAATTCTCCGTCTGTCACCTCAGATCACATCGCTGTGTCAGTCTGGGTCACAGCGCTGCAGCTCAACGCCTTCCCTCCAATCTGATTGATTAGAATAAAATGCATCTACGATAAGGGTTTCCTACATACAACCGTGTAGGATAAGTCCACATATAAATCTGACGTCACCCACTGTTTGTGGTTAAAGCTTAAAGTTTGGCATTTTGGATGATGCCATGTTGGTATTTGGAACCATGAGACACAGAAGATGAAATAAACATTGAAAAATATATATTTTTTAGGTGACCAGTATATTGCTATTCATTAATTTAGACTCCAAAACAAAATGGATAATGGATATGAAAAACTGAGGCAATAAATCAAGTGAGAAGTACAGACATTTTCTCATAGACTTCTATGTAATCGGCATTAGTTTTCAGACGAGTAAGTTGCCTCTTCCTACGGTATGTAATGATCACAGTAGCCCTCATTTTGGACCCATTGTCTGTTAGAATTGTAATTTAAAAAGCCACTACCCAGATGTGAATATTTTCCCCCCAACATTTAGTCAACAAGACATTTCTCTATACAAGAACGATGAAAAAGTAAAACTGCCTGTCAGTCCAAAACATTTCTCTTTGGTATAGATGTATTTTCTCAAATAATCGAAATGTCTTCAGCTGTTTTGTAATCAGAAATACAGACTTCAAGAGCTCTTTTAGTTTGCCATGTTTCGGCCTTTCTTCTTCACAGGCAGGTGAACATATGCAGTATATTCAATTCATAAACAGGCTCACTTTTCACCACAAAGCGTTCCCTACCCTTTGGCAGCCGTGGGTTGCAGCTATTGCATGTATATGTTTCATATTTTCAGATATTTGGCAGCAAACAAGGTGTACATAGGGCCTGAAAACATAGACCTAGACGCTTTGTAACTTACATGTTTCACAGCGTTTTGTTGAATGAAAATAACCGACCACAACTTGAGCCCTGGGACAATTTCACCAAGAAAAAGAGAAAAACTTTGGCGTACAATATGTCAACTTAAAAATCGTTCATAAACGCTGAAAACTAAGCAGCTGAAAGCGAACCCAAATGAAACTAACCCGTCTCAGTTTACGCTGTAAAAACACTCACTTCTGTTCCGCCTATTGTTTGTCCTCTTCACCTTCGCCCGGCTAATCCTGCCCCGCCTCCTGTCCTCATGTGCTCATGTCAGACTCTTGCCTGACGGCCTCGCCCACCTTTCTTTTCTGGTGCTGATGAACTTTTCAACCCTTCAACTCTGCCCTCGTCCTCGGGGACAGAAGGCCCGAAGCGTTTCACGTCTTTTCTGTCTGCGTGTGACCTTTAAAAAAAAAAAAAGGTCCGGTGGTGGGAAGTAGTGGAGTACAAATACTTCGTTACTGTACTTAAGTACATTCTTCTGGTATCAGTACTTTACTCTACTACTTATTTTTCTGAGGACTTTTTACTTTCTACTTCTTACATGTTGAACTCAAATACCTGAACTTTCTACTTCTTACATGTTGAACTCAAATACCTGAACTTTCTACTTCTCACATGTTGAACTCAAATACCTGTACTTTCTACTTCTCACATGTTGAACTCAAATACCTGTACTTTCTACTTCTTACATGTTGAACTCAAATACCTGTACTTTCTACTTCTCACATGTTGAACACAAATACCTGTACTTTCTACTTCTTACATGTTGAACACAAATACCTGTACTTTCTACTTCTCACATGTTGAACTCAAATACCTGTACTTTCTACTTCTTACATGTTGAACACGAATACCTGTACTTTCTACTTCTCACATGTTGAACCCAAATACCTGTACTTTCTACTTCTCACATGTTGAACACAAATACCTGTACTTTCTACTTCTCTCATTTTCCAAACAGCTGGTTCCTTTAGTCTGAATGTGTGTTTGATGCGTGATCATTATTCTTTAGAGTCATTGCGTGCCTATTGATTTGAACACGATCCGTGTATCCATCATTTCCTGGTCTTCTCTAAAGAAGAGGGACCAATGGAAACGTTGTCATGTTGCTGTTGTTCAGCATGGAAACATTCATTAGCTAACAATGACATTATTATTCTATTCATATAAAGGGAGGTCAGGTACTCTTTAAAGCAGCTGCTAGTTATGGGTACTTTTTACTGAAGTACATTTCAAAGCCTCTTTACTTTGACTTGAGTAAAGAAGTTTAGTCAGTACTTCTACTTTCACCAGAGTATTTTTAAACACGAGTATCTGTACTTCTACTTGAGTAAAGGATGTGTGTACTGCAGCCATCTCTGCTGTCCTCTCACATGCGTCCCAACACGCCGTCGTGTCACCTCTAGCCCGGCTGAGAGTCCTGCGGCCATGTTAGATTTACCTCTTGGTCCTGACGAGGGCACCGACAGATGTGCTCTCTTCCTCAGTCATCGACGAGTCTGCACACACAAGACGAAGCAGAGAGAGTTCAACCATCTGTCGGCTGGAAATACACATTCCAGGCACGTGCACTGACAAGACATCTGTCATCCATAACCCCAGTGTGGACTGGACTGGAGAGCATCTGATTTAATAAAGTCAATCGAGGAAAACTAGTTGTGTTTACCTGGAGCTTCACATGGATTTTGCTTATATATTCAGGATATAAATGCCTCATACAGATGGATCATTAAACACTGTACACCAGAAAAGAAGAAGGCAACTGATTGACTTAAATATGTTATCATAAATGCTGCAAAAGCTTTTCTTGTGTATGCATACAGTTGTGCTAATTAGAGTAAACTGTGCAAACAAATGTTATAATTAGTTAAAAGTCCAGTTAAAGAGTACACGTCATTTTCATGAACTTGACATTTTATTTTTCTCCATGAATTTCTAAAACACCCTGACAAGAAGGACTTTGACGAGAACATTATAAAATATTGCAACACTTCCTGCAGAAGATCTTCAGACTTAATCAGCAGATCTCGTCCAAAAACACAAGTCGGCCATGACACCTCAGCGTGGGTCAAATAGCGGTTACTTTCCCCGACATGTCACATGACCCAGTCAGCTCTCGGGGAATCTGAGGAAGTCTGCTGGATTGTGGCGGTGTATATGTGTGTGTGTGTGTGTGTGTGGGTGTGTGTGTGTGTGGGTGTGGGTGTGTCTGCGACGGAGACCTGGCGCCACTTTGTCCGCCAAACTTCACGTCACCTCCTCAGGCTGCTCGCTCCTTTATGTCGCTTTTATTTTGTCTTTCTTCTCCGCCAATAATCGAGCCAAAGCCCAGAGGCGCTAAAACACAGAGAGAAAAAGAGGCGAGAGTAAGGGACTCACGAGGAGAAATAAGAGAGAAGAGAGAAAGAGAAAGAAAGAGGTGAAATTCAAAACTTGGAATTAGTGTGACGCAAATTGGGGTTAGATGTCAGAAGAGAAACAACATGGCCGCCAGCGAAAGCATTCCCTCTGTTTACAAAGATGTCCTTTAAGCTCTTACTGTACGAAAACTGTGTTACATGAAGACACACAATGAGACAAAGGTACACACACACACACACACACACACACACACACACACACACACACACACACACACACACACACACACACACACATACCATGTATACATCACTTCAGGGGACATTACATTGACTTACATGCATTTCCTGGAGACTTATCCTAACCTTAACCATAACCAACACATGCTTAACCCTAACCCTTAACCTTAACCTTACCCTAACCCTTACCCTAATCCTAACCAAGTCTTCACCCTAAAATTAATGATTCCCTCCATTTTGTCCCCATAAGGGAGGCGAGTCCCCACACGTGACTGTGAAAACAGATTTAGGTCCCCACAAGTATAGTAATGCTAGGCCACACACACACACACACACACACACACACACACACACACACACACACACACACACACACACACACACACACACACACACACACACACACACACACACACACACACACACACACACACACACACATTGTGATGCTGTGTGTGTCATCTACTACCTAGAGTTTTGAGTACTTTGCCAGGCGTTTATATTGCCGTTCATCAGTTGTCATCACGTCAGTTTCACGACTTATGATGGGAAACATAATTCTCATCCTTTATTGGCGTTTTTGTTTTCACTTGCTGCAGATTTTTGAAACGTAAACAAACACGGATCTCACGAGACACATCAGGACATTTATATTTCTGCAAACAAAGAGGATTCTCAACAATGATACCCAAACAAACAATGCAATATCTCAGGACACCAACTTCCAGCAGTCTTTATTTGTTAAATAAAATCATCTTTTACCAAGTTTTGTTCAACATACATCACATAGAGTCTGTAAGGAGGCAGAAAGCAACTCATCAGCATACTGTAACACACACACAGAGTCTCACACACTCCATGTATCTGTTCACACATCCTCACAACCAGCACAATCACAGAGAACAGGTTACGAGCAAGAAATGAACCCCGTTTAAAGGAGGCCAGATCGATGGATGTGTCTCATGATGAGATTCGTGTTTGTTTATATTTAAAACATCTTCAGCAAGTGTAAACAAAAACAGCAATACGGGATGAGAATTGCGTTTCAGCAGCCTTTATTTGATCAAAAAAGTATCTTTTACCAAGTTTTGTTAGAGTCTGTAAGGAGGCAGAAAGCCACTCATCCTCATCAGCATACTATAACACACAGAAAGAGTCTCACACACACTCCATGTATCTGTTCACACATCCTCACAACCAGCACAATCACAGAGAACAGGTTACGAGCAAGAAATTAACCCTGTTTAATGGAGGCCAGATTGATGGATGAAAAGAGGAGAAGAAGAAAGGATGGAGTCCGGGGGAGGCGGGGGCGATGTATGATCTCACTGCTCATCCTAATGAATACATAGAGCCGAGCATTATGGCGGTGGCGTCGCGGCGTCTTTGTTCTTCCCTCAGACAGGCGACAGTGAAAGCAATCTGTCCTCCTGTAGCGGAGCTCCTCCAGCAGCCGGGCCCTGATAAGGAGACCCCTAACCCTCCCTGCTAGTGTCTGGTCCAGCGGGCTAAGCTTCGCCTTTCTAATCCCCTCTGAAAAAGAAAAAGCTTTGATTATTTGCTGACCAATAAAGCCCAAACTGAGCGGCGGAGGTGGCGTTTGGTTCTGGGGCCGCGGAGAAAGGTGGAGGCCTTGATTGGCACGTTTATTGGACGGCGTTTATCAGTTCAGACATCGCTTAATAACGTCCGCAGGATCAAGTGAAAGGGGTTTGTGCTTTATTGTGTAGCTGTTTCTCATTACCTTTTCTCTTTCTTCTGTTTTATCAGCGTAAAAACAACTACTTAGTGAAAGGAGCTAATCTGGCGGTGTGGAGAGGCTCGGGTTCAAAAGGCCTAAAGGTGTCAATGTGTTTCATTGCTATTACTGTAATGGTCTTTTTTTACTTATTCTTCATTAGTTGTTTGCTCACATTCCCCTGTACATCCATTAGTACACAATTTAGATGAACAGTTTCTTTAGCAAGGGGTCACAGCATGTAGAAGGTCTCAAATCCAAGAAATTCAACATGTGAATATGAAAAATAAAACTTATAGAAATCAAATCAATAATGACACTGAGAATGTAAATAACAGGTATAACAAAAATAAAATAACAGATGGGTTATATATATATATATATATATATATATACACATAAGGTCATCCTACATATTACAATAATACAGCTCAATATAATTAGGAAAAATATCCATGTAACACAATATTTCAAAAATAACAATTCCTAATGTTTAAGAAATATATATTATTTTGGGGTGTCACACGGTCCAGTTCGTAATGCAGCTTCAGTGTTTCCCCTAGGTTTACTGCTTTGGGGGGGGGGGGGGGGGCTGCCTGAGCGGGGGGGGGGGGGGGGGGGGGGCATTGGGATTGGGATATATATATTTTAAATCCCCTGGAGCAGAGAGAGGAGCTGTGGGTTATTGTTATTGATGAATAAGGGTTTCTTAGGGTCAAAAACACTAAACTCACAACTTAAAATGAAAGCGTTTAGTTTATTTAATAAAAGAGCGCGTGATCAATGTGAAAAGTGACAGTAGATATAGATTAGTTGCAATTTGGTGCTATGTATATATTTAAAAAAAAAAAAAAAAGTATAAAAAAAATAATAATTATAATCTTTTTATTTTATTTTTTAAACACCTTGAATTTCAGGGGGGGCGCGGGGCTCCGTTGGCGGGGCGCAGTGCCCCCCCAAGACAATGGTAGGGGAAACACTGAGCTTTATAATCCCTCCATTATTAATCCCAGTGTAATGGTCTTTTTATGTTATTATCATTATTGTTTTGTCATCTTTTTAGTTATTTTTTATACTTTGTTTTTATTGAAAATAATTGCACTGAATTCTAAACGTACATTCACTTTGAATTACAAAAATATACATTTCAATTTTTTTTTTGCATCCACATATTTAGGCCCAACGGGCAACTCAAAAATGAAATAAAAATGAAAATAAAAAACGACTGTCCAAAAGAGCCCTCGTCGGGAGTTTAAATCTCAATGGTTTCCTGGATTATCTTGTCCAGTGTGTTTGTCTCTATATAATGTCCATCCTTTCCGCTGGTCTTCCATTTTCGATAGACTTAGTCTCAACCGATGTGTCAGTTTTTCCATTATGTAGATTTCCTCTCCTATCTCCATCCATTGTCCTTCCACATGCCTCCATTTCCTTGTGATGGCTTTCTTGCCGGCTATCAACAACACTTTAACTAAACATCTATCTCTTGGTTGTATATCATTTCCCGTACAATTACCCAAATAAAGAATCATAAAACTCTTGGGGAAATCATATCCGATTATCTTTAGGACTACTTTGTGAACCATTCCCCAAAACATTGTTATTTTGTGACATTTCCAAAATGAATGATCTGCTTCTGCTGTTCCACATTCCCTGCATGGTAACTTTACATTTGAGTATCCATTTTTGACCTTGGGCGTTATAAAAAAGACGGATCACATCTTTTTTGATTTATATACCTGCATTTGTACTCTGTGTTTTCTCCTGTTATTTTGTTATGTGTGGGAAAAAACAATAAATAAAGTGTTAAAAAAAAAGAAAAAGGCCGAAAGGTGCCACTCTGCGGCAGGTACACTGTCCGGTCCCATTCTCAACACAAAGGCCTAATTATGGCACATACAAACCCCCCTTCGGACCCTGTGACTCCCTAAAAACCCTCCATAATGCAAATGAACCACGTAGGTTTGGGCGAGATAGCAGCCTCGCTATAAGCTATGCAAAAATATTCAGATTTCCAAGCTGGAGAATGAGAACAAAAATAATAAGATATGAAAAATTATTATATTTCGCTTTGCTGGCTGTATATTAAGGCTGTCTGGAGTGTGCTGAGGATTTGTTTCCGTCTATCACCTTTCCCCCCTTCTTCTTCCCCGCATCATCTTCCTCTAATTAAAGTGTTTGTTGTCACCCTCAGATCCGGGGTGTGAAATCAAGTTAGCAGTTTATGTAAGAGCCGTGGTGGAAATCAAACACTTTGTTATTCAGAAAGACAGCGACTTCAATCACTCCGAGCTGGGATATATGTTCCCATTGTTGACTTTGCTATCTGCATGCTAAGCCAATTTTCTACTTAAGTCTCCCAGCTTTAAAAAAATGTTATTTAGTTCCCTATGTGGTCTTAATTCTTACCCCTCGCTGATAAGCACAGCCGTGGCAGGCCTGAGAAAATATAGGCCCAATTATAGAGGACTTTAAATTCCAAATCGTTGTTGGGAGAATGGGAAAATTATTTTAATGGGAAACTAGAAGACAAGATGTATTTTGAGGTCCGATAGTCCATTACACAATCCCACCCCCCCAACCCAACAACCCCCTAAAGGGACTCCTCTAATGCTTTAACCAAAAGAGCTGCAATTAGAATCATTGATTCTCCCCAAAGAGTCATTTCCTTCACCGTTAACATTACTTTAATAAATATACACCCTGCAGCTATGCTGTTAGGTTAGAGGATGTCAGAGTGTTGGTACCGCACGGATCCATTCATTTATTTTAACAGGTTGTATTTAGACATGGCAACCCTTTGAGCTAACGGCTAGAATGAGCATGCTATCACACACAATGCTGACACAATGGTTTAACGTTTGTCATGCTAAGATTTGGTAAATGATTCTAAAAACACTGTAGCATAGAGCTGAGGCTGATGGGAATGTCATTGACTTAACAAGAAGTTTTGATTTGTGAACTGATGATGGTGTAAAGAAAGAGTTATTAAGATTCATCCTCAGTGTGCCGTGAATGTGGGAACCAACTTTCATCGAATGGCATCCAACAAAAGAAAACGAACGGCAGTTGAGGACATGCATCTTCTAGAAACCATGAATGTCTCAATGAAATGTAATGCCACATTACATTTTCATCCTTTGAGATATTTTACAGAATATGAGAAAACTTTGAACTGCCGGTAGGGCTTTGAAATGTCATGAGATCACCAACATTATTGAGATACATCATTTAGTTGCGATCAATATCTGCATCCAATTTCATTCCAATCCATTGAATTGAAAAGCCAAAAATGTCAAGCTGCTGGTGGCACTAAAAGTCAGTCTGCAGGGTGTTCATCACAAGGCCATCAAATACAGACGCTTGTGAAGAGGGTGTCTTTGTCCTGATGCCAACGCAAAAGGATTTCAAGTCATGTTACGCTATATTATTTAATTGAACAACTTACAAGGTTAACTAAACCACATTTCGTGCCAACCTATCCATTAGATGTTGAGACATTTCACAGAATTTGAGGAAGGTTTGACCTACCGGTGGGGCTTCAATAAGATCACCAAGGTCACCAAAATGACCTCCTCTTAGTTCCAAAACTATCTGCACCAAATGTCTTTCCAATACATAAATGAATTCTGAAGATATTTCACTAAAAGCCAAATATGTCAGGCTCCTGGCAGAAACCAAGGCTGCTTGGTATTTCTACAAAGGCATCAAAAACCGATGCTTGTGAAGAGGGTGTCTTTGTCTTGATTATCATACAACATGTTGACAATGTTAACAAAACAACATGTTGTTGCAAACGATGCAGTAGATGTTGAGATATTTGACATCATATGAGAAAACTTTGGCCTGCTGGTGCTGCTAAAGAAAAGTCGTGAGGCCACGAAAATCATTACGATTCATCCATCGGGGGCATGCAAATCTGTTTTAAATTGAATTCCAATCTATCAAATTATTGTCGAGATATTTCACTTAAAAGTCAAAAAAATTAAATCAAACATGAAACCACATTTTGAGCCAAACCTAGATGCTGAGATATTTGACATCATATGAGCAAACTTTGGCGTGCTGATGGGGCTTCAAGAAAAGTCATGAGGTCACAGAAATGATTGAGATTCGTCCTTTTGGCACCGGGAATATCTGCACCAAATGTCATTCCAATACATCAAATCACTTTCTAGATATTTCACTAAATGTCAAATAAGTCAAGCTGGTGGCACCAAGAGTCAGCCTGGCATTACATCTCTTATTCTTGTGATCCAAAAACCCAACTGCACAAAACACCAGTCATGTAGCACTATCTCTCATCCCCTTTACCCAGGATGCCTTGCACACAGCATATTATTTCCACACAGCGAGCTCCTCCATCATGGCGGTTGCTAGGAGATCTGATGAGACTGCAAAGCCTCCATTGATATATAACAGCGTTCATGTCCAGCTGGTGGAGGCCCGGCCAGGTGTTGCATTCTGGGAAGAGGAATAATCCGGCGTGGCGTTGAGAAGACCACGACCCGAACTGGAGACCCCCGTCCGGCTGCAGCTGCTGCCCAGAAACATGCCTGTTTTTTGGGGGAAGGGGGGCACAGGTGTGGCCTGATAAGATAATAATAATAACAATAATAATACATTTAATTTGTATAACGCTTTTCGTGGTGCTCAAAGACGCTTTCTATGAAATCAGAAACAAAAAAACAAAAAACAGTATAGTCCTAATCCGAGTGCGAGTAAAAGATTACGAAGTACTTCATTGATCCCAATTTGGGATTTTTTTTGCGTTGCAGCAACATAAAAAGACATGGCATTGTACAATAAAAATGGTTGGTGATTGGCTAATGGTTACACAAGACAAAACATCGTTATGACATCACAAAGTGGCCAAAATCTGATCAGCTCATTTTCAGACAGGTTTTTATAGAAATGGATCAAAAAGAGAGAGAATCTTTGTTCCTGAAAGTTTCTCTTTACACAGAGGGGGCACATGTTGATGTAGAAGAGACATGAAGAAGAGGGGACACATGTTGATGTAGAAGAGACATGAAGAAGAGGGGACACATGTTGATGTAGAAGAGACATGAAGAAGAGGGGACACATGTTGATGTGGAAGAGACATGGAGAAGAGGGGACACGTGTTGATGTAGAAGAGACATGAAGAAGAGGGGACACATGTTGATGAAGAAGAGACATGAAGAAGAGGGGACACATGTTGATGTAGAAGAGACATGGAGAAGAGGGGACACATGTTGATGTAGAAGAGACATGAAGAAGAGGGGACACATGTTGATGTAGAAGAGACATGGAGAAGAGGGGACACATGTTGATGTAGAAGAGACATGAAGAAGAGGGGACACATGTTGATGTAGAAGAGACATGAAGAAGAGGGGACACATGTTGATGAAGAAGAGACATGAAGAAGAGGGGACACATGTTGATGTAGAAGAGACATGGAGAAGAGGGGACACATGTTGATGTAGAAGAGACATGAAGAAGAGGGGACACATGTTGATGTAGAAGAGACATGAAGAAGAGGGGACACATGTTGATGTAGAAGAGACATGAAGAAGAGGGGACACGTGTTGATGTAGAAGAGACATGAAGAAGAGGGGGACACATGTTGATGTAGAAGAGACATGAAGAAGAGGGGACACATGTTGATGTAGAAGAGACATGAAGAAGAGGGGACACATGTTGATGTAGAAGAGACATGAAGAAGAGGGGACACATGTTGATGTAGAAGAGACATGAAGAAGAGGGGACACATGTTGATGTAGAAGAGACATGAAGAAGAGGGGACACATGTTGATGTAGAAGAGACATGAAGAAGAGGGGGACACATGTTGATGTAGAAGAGACATGGAGAAGAGGGGACACGTGTTGATGTAGAAGAGACATGAAGAAGAGGGACACATGTTGATGTAGAAGAGACATGGAGAAGAGGGGACACATGTTGATGTAGAAGAGACATGAAGAAGAGGGGACACATGTTGATGTAGAAGAGACATGAAGAAGAGGGGACACATGTTGATGTAGAAGAGACATGAAGAAGAGGGGACACATGTTGATGTAGAAGAGACATGAAGAAGAGGGGACACATGTTGATGTAGAAGAGACCATGAAGAAGAGGGGACACATGTTGATGTAGAAGAGACATGAAGAAGAGGGGACACATGTTGATGTAGAAGAGACGTGAAGAAGAGGGGACACATGTTGATGTAGAAGAGACATGAAGAAGAGGGGACACATGTTGATGTAGAAGAGACATGAGGAAGTGGATTTTGCACAATAGGTGACCTTTAAGTAAAGTAATGTGGGTGCGATGAGGTGCTCCGGTGACTGTGACCTGGCAGAGATCTAACCCCCCCCTAAATAACCCCACCTCCCCCATACACACTACCCTTGGGGGGGAAACAGGATCTGGTCCAGAGGGATAACAGAAGAGGAACAAAATCCAATTCCTTATCCAACCTGGCAACAGACTTAATTCCAGTTTTGGCAGCCAGCGATCAGACGACTGCTGCTGATGCACCGCCTGCAGCCTCCGGAGCGAAATGTATCACCGTCTGGAGAGAAGGAAGCAAGGAAAGAAGGGAGGGAGGAAGGGAAGAAGGGAGGAAGGGGGGAAGGGAGGAAGGGAGGGAGGAAGAACGGAAAGAAAGAAGGCAAGGACGAATTACAAAAATAAGTAATTTCTTTCACAGGATTTCATATTCAGGTTTTATTACTATTCTTAAAATAAATTATTGAAATCATGGTGAAATTCATATAAGAAAAATAGATGGATTGGTAATATTAAGAGTTCATTCTGTAATTGCAATTTTAAAAATAAGTTGTTGAAATCATTTGAAAAAGGAAAATAAAGACAGAAAATAAAAAACAGATTGATTGAATATGAAGAAATATCTGCTCCTCTTGTAACTCTAAATTAGTGTTGCTATATTTGCACATCTCTTCAGCTTGTGTTCACCACATGCCTTATTTCAGGCATCTAACTACAAGCCAAAACATTTGACATCGAGACGAGGGAACTGGCTTCATTACTGCACCACTCTGCAATAACACAGGGAAAGAAAGATGGCGGAGTTAAAGAGAAATGAATGAAAACAAATGAAAACAAAGTGAAAAGTGACATTTTGATGAGGAGATAGAGGAAGATGGAAGGAAAGGAAAGGAAAGGAAAGAAGGAGACACCTCTTAACATACTGGTGTAACACAGGGGGAACAAATATGGAGGTTTTAAAGAGGATGCACAGATGGAAAAAAAAGTGAAAAGTGAAAGTTTGATGAGGAGAAAGAGATGGAAGGAAAGGAAAGAAGGAGACACCTCTTAACTTTGACATCGAGTCGAGGGAACAGGAAGTATTTTTGGGGTGTTGGGCCTCATTCCTGTTCCACTCTACAACAACAGGTGTAACACAGGAAAACAAGATGGAGGACTAAAGAGAAGATGCACTGATGAAACAAAAAAGTGAAAGTTTGTTGAAGAGATAGAGAGAGAAGGAAGGAAGGGAAGGAAAGAAGGAGACACCTCTTGACTACATGAACAGGTGTAACACAGGGGAAAAAAAGGTGGTGAAAAAATTATGGAAAGTTTGGTGAGGAGAAAGAGGGAGAAGGCAAGAAGGAGACACCTCTTAACTTCTCTCCCATGCCCCCCCCTCTCCCCCTCGGACACATCTGAGCGAACAGCAACAGTTCCAGTCCGGTCGCCCTGTGAGAGCAGATTGAAAAGGAGGAGTCGAGGCCGCGGAGCATGAAAGAGGATAGAAGAAGAAGAAGAAGAAGACAACAGAAGAGGAGAGAATAAGAAGAAAGGGGAGTGGAGGAGGAGGAGGGGGGAGACACAAGAAACTAGAGGGGAGGGTCAGTCTTCAAACGAGCCCCCCCTCCCCATCACTTAAGAGACATTTGGGGTGGGGAGGGGGGTCAAATTATTAACACTCCTACGGCCACTTTAAAGATGACAAAAGAGAAAGAGGGGGGTGCTGACGTTTCACCCAGTCGGTCACCCTCTACTTTAATTAGTCACTACATTAACCCCCCACACACACACACACACACACACACACACACACACACACACACACACACACACACACACACACACACACACACACACACACACACACACACACACACACACACACACACACACACACACACACACACCCACACACACACACACACACACACACACACACACACACACACACATACATCACATCAGGGGACATTACATTGAAATACAAAAAAAATGCACTTATAGGAAAGTAAACTTAACGCATTGAAATATAAGAAGTGTCGCCTTAAACTTGTATACTATTGTACTAAGATTAAACAATTTTTACCGCCCCAAAAGACTGGATAATTAAGATTCTTCTAATAATCTGACCGTAAAAACCAGCAGCAGCACCAGATCCAAAAATCACCACATTTAGAGAGAAAGTGTAGCATTTCTCACATTGACGGCTCATTTCTTCAGGCCTCCCACCTAAACCACACCTCCAATGTTATTATTATGAACATAAATAAAGAACATTTCTGGATAGTAAACATATTGATCTTAAATATGGCATAAATAGATAGATCAGTGTCACTTACTATTTAAGTAAAACCCAATCCCACAGTAACAAATAAAATAAGTTGTAAAAATATCTTAGGCCTTTTTCTTTCTTGTGGTTGTGACTCAAGATGATTTTCCTCAAAGCAAGATTATGAAAAACGTATTATAAGACATGTTGAGTTTATAAGCATGTTGGTCTATTCCTGACTCTAAGAAGTTATGAATACTCAGTGAGATTAAACCTTTGATTTAAAATGATTTCGTTGCACGTGCTGTGAATATGAAACTGTCAATAGAGATAACAAGATCAATGTTTATATTTTGAATAATGAGTGATATTACTAACTGTTAATGTCAAAGGGAAGGAAGGCAAAACATGTGTGTTCATGTGTTTCCTCCCAGCCTTAACATTCCCTCGTTGTGAGGTTTTCCACTTTTCCAAATTGATTCAGTTTAACGGAGATCTCCTCTAGATTGGCTCTCAGAACTTAATTCTTTGTTTTATAATTTGCTCTTAATCGCCTTCCCTCTCTGCTAATGATAAGGTCTCAGCTCTGCTTAGACTAAAGCCCCTCATTGTGAGCCTCTAAAGCTCTTAAATAAATAAGATTAGAGAACATCCCGTGTTACATTTGTGAATAAGATGACGATATCAGATCTGCGGGCGATCCACCATCTACCATCAGTCCTCCTTCTGGGGGACATTAACTTAATCAGGAATAACTAAGTAACAGCTTTATGGTTTGCGATGCCAATATTTGCATTTCAGGCATAACTGCAATCTGTTGAGTTTAATAAAAACACACGTCTTAGTTAAGTGTTTTTCTAATAAAGTCCAATTGATTTAGTCTGTTGTTATCTCTACAAAATATTACTGTGTTGTGTAATCACACGAGGTTAAAGTTAATTACGATGAGATACTTCTTACATCCAGAAGGGGGCAGTAATGCAAATACCATCTGCCGTAAAACCAAAACGAAGAAGAACATTGAGATGGCTCAGACTCATGGCTTAGACTGCACATGCGCTACGTTTCCCTCCAAAACTTATTTAGTTAATTTTGGCGGACAATTTGCTCTTTTCGGTTGGTCTCCGTTGGAAGAGGTAAGAGGACATTCCTTTCACCTTTAATTTAAACTTGTTCTATTCTTTGTAATATCCCCGTATCGAGAGTTAGTGTTCTTTCTGTCTTTTCATGTGACACAAGACATATAAGACTATATTTTCAGCTTATGTTCTTTGAGCAGGTGGGTCTTGGACATGTAGGCTAACATAGCTAAAGCTAATCTCACTGCATTAGTCCCAACACTTTGTTAACTAATGTGACTGACTTAACCAGTTCACAACACAAGACATGATCAGCTCAATGTGCAGGTGTTTTCTTTGTTTGCAGGCGAGCATGCTTGCCAATATCCAATCAATGACTTGTTGTCTCAACCTGAAATGTACCATATGTAATTGTCGGCCACTGGGAAGTAGCCTGGGATGTTCTCTTAACCACCATTGCCATTATTGCAGTCATTGTTCAGGAAGTTACTGATTATCCACAGAGGTCTCCTTATCAATCAATCAATCAATCAATCAATCAATGTTTATTCATATAGCCCAATATCACAAATGTTACATTTGTCTCAGTGGTCTTCACCGTTTGTACAGAATATCAGTATGACAATGCGACACCCTCTGTCCTTAGACCCTCACATCGTACAAGGAAAAACTTCCGGAGAAAACCCACAGTTTAAAGGGAAAAATGGGAGAAACCTCAGGGAGGTTCAGGGAGGTTTTATACTTATCTGTATAAAATCGGTAAAGAAGTCAGAATAAACTAGTTTCACGTTAACAGTGTGTTTTCCATTCACGGTTTGGCACTGCAGGAGTTTCAACCAATGTGTATCTTGTTTCTCTGATTGTGTAAGAAGTAGGATTTCCCTAAGTTGTTTAATTATTCTGAAAAGTCTCCTCTTCTCTAAAAACAATATACACTTTAGTTCTCTCTATGGTCCAAGAAAAGGTTTTCCATCAAATGGCTTTAGAAAGAGCCGAACACCTGACAAATACACAATGTCAATACAAACAGACTTCCACCAGGCTTACACCAGAGAATTTCCCAAATGTTTAAATGTGTGGGCTTAATGCAATGTTGCTTTTCCCAATTTATGATCTTTCAGCTTGCTGGTATTGCAAAGTATATATTTTCAGAAAGTGCTCACGACATGTGTAATTACAAAGGCATTAGTGTGGCATTAAAATGGAGTCTTTAAAAGAAAACCACAAAGGAGGCAACAGATGTGTTGTAGTATTACTGAATAGAAGTAGATGATGAGGAATGGAGGAAGTCATTGATTTTGATCCAGAACATCTTTTAGAAGGAGAATTACAAAATGAATGAAGGTGATATAGGTTTAAATTGTATTTGCTGGACAAGGAATGTATCTGTTGAGTGTCACATGTTGTTGCTTTGACCCTCTCTTTATGTTAAAGCTTCTCTTTACGATTTAAGGTGAGCTCGGCAGTTTTGTTAACCTAAAACTGTCCCTCGGTGCAGCAGTGAAACAACATCCCAGGAGTCTGAAGTTGGCCAGGAGTCTCTCTGCCAGCTGCTCTTAAAACGTCAGTGTTTGTTTACGCTCGGCTAACTTTAATCCCGGGTTTCTTGAGTTGCACAGGCCTGTCAGTCAAAGCCGTGACAGCAGCAGCACCGAAGGGCACCTCAAACATTTGGCACCCCAAACACAAGCAGCGACTCGTTACTGCAGCTCCAGAAACAAAGAAACCACCACAAACGAAACGTGGAGACTCTCCCTGGGTGAGGCTCAAATTAGCAAAACACCTTCAGAGGGATCGGATAACGACATTAGCATTTGTGAGCAACAAGAAAACTGATGGTTGAACCTTAACGTGTCGTGTTCGGATGATGTCATTTATAATGTGAGGTAAACACACACACAACTGGAAAACTGATCTGTGCAAGAAAACTATTTCTCTAATGCTGTAAAATAGATATACAACAAAAACCTTTACTATCTTTGCATGGTTTTATTTTGTGTAACGGCATGCTTTTTGACTATTTTGTATACGTTGTTAATTTGAACCTTTTAGATGTTTTAGACATAAATTCTGCAGAGTCCAAAGAGTTTGACCAGCATCTACTGCTGCACAAATGTAATACTTATGATTTCGTGTTTTTTAAGGTTTTCTTGTTAAAATCTCTAAAGATTACTTTAAAAGACTTTTCTTTTTGCCGCTGCTTTTAATTGAACTATTCACATCTTAAACTGCACTGTAACTTTTATAATGACTGATTTTAAATGCCATTTTCTTAATGTCTTTCGTTTTTTGTAAAGCACTTTGAATGGCCTTGTGTTGAAAGGTGCTGTATAAATAAACTTGCCTTGCCTAAAATGACCAACAATGACCTACAAAATAGGTTGTTTATAACTGATCTCCTTCCAAAATCTATGTTGGACAATAAATCTGTTTTATGGTGTGATAATGTAAGGAAAGATTGTGCATTAGGTTAGGGGTCGTGGTCTTTGTTGAAGACACAAAACAAAGTTCGTCAGAAACAGGAAACAAACCGGGGTCTTTAGTATAAGGGTTGAAGTTTTTCAGAAATAGTTCTTAAGAGCCAAAGCAAATACATCGGAAATCAAATAGGTTTATAGATGTTCCTAATGTCCACACTTGAAGGGGGAACGTGATGATACAGGGAAAAATACGTTGTTGTTGTGGGAAATGTAGAGATACAATGTCGCTTTAATACCGGGATAATGGTGCACGTTTTGTGATAAGTCTCTCCGGGAAGACATTTATAGTTTTGGACTTGGTTGTACCCAGGAAGAGTGACTGAGATAGATTCGGCAACAACGAAAATATACAGCCGAGAGAAGAATTAAGACCAGGGCCGCCCCTGGCCAACTTGTGGCCCCACCCAAAGTTATATGATGAGGCCCTCTGTGTCCCGAGCGTCGACAGGGGGGGGTGCTAGTGGAGCCTCGCAGCGGCGAAACTGTGGCGCGCTTACACTGTAGGTGCGCCGCATTTGCGCTTCAGATGAGGCTCCACGCAGTCTGCGGGATCTGCCTGTAGGGAGGGGCGGCCCTGCCCCAGGCCTTTTCTCACTGCCAAACAGCTGACTCATTACGTCAACAAGTCAAGAGGGTCTGATTGTTGGGTTGTCTGTTTTAGAAAGTTACAGAAATGGTCAAACACTGACCTTTTGAATCAGACCTTAGAAAAGTGTTGGCTGATGGACTTTCTGAAGATATTCTTTTTTCTGACAAGCATTATTGAATGTGTTAAAAGTCCTGTTTTGTTGACCAGTTAATATAACCCAACATAATCCATACAATTTACATCTCTTAAATAAATGTGACCAAACTTCTATTTTCTCCCAATGGAGGCATTGTTCCAATGACCACTTGAAGGCGCTTTCTTTAATATAAACATATGTTGATTTACGCGACTCGCTGAAAGGACTCTGATGAATGATGATTCTGTTCTTAGTTTTCGGGAGGTTGTGTATTCCCAACCCCATCTCCCAAGGAATCACTTCCATACCTCAAGATTTACATCCATCATCAATGTTCAGTCTCATTGCAGGAAGATATAAATACTTTGTGTTGCTAGGTAGAAACCAAACAAGTGTTGTAGACGAGTGTGTAGCATGAGATCTTGGACATATTGCAAACAATCTGGGATTTGAAGACTTGCCGGTATCAACGTTCTTGTTTTGTGCCTTGTTTAAATTCAGACGGATCCTACTTTTTGGAAATATTGTCAATTGGAGATAATTGGCTGCTTTCAGTAAACACCTTCTGCCATTGGACCAGGTTTTGCTGCTCATTAGTAGACTTCTCCTACGTTCCTGTCTTAAATTGTTCAGCAATATGTCTTGTTCTTTATCAGTGATTGAATGCTTTCTGTCGTATAGTACAAGGGAAAGCATTTTAACTAAAATCTGTAAATAACTTTGGCTGGGAAAGGTAAAGATTTGAAGTCCTAGTCTCCTTCCAAAACCGTTGAAAAATAGTAAGGAAAGATTGTGCATTTGTTGAAGAAACAAAACAAAGTTGACAGGAAACCGGACTTCGGCAGTGTAAGGGTTAAAGTGCTTGATCAGAAATTGTTATTTTGAGTCCAAAGCAAATACATCGGAAATCAAATAAAAGTGTAAAGATGTTACAAAAAAAGCTCCGTAGAGCAATGTAACATCTTTGAGATTGACGTCCTGACTCTGACGTCAAACCGAAGTCTTTTGAAGTTCTACATTTGGATGAATTCCTCCTTCTTGAGCTGACTCTACGCTAAAGTGACGTGTAACAGTAATAGTAGATCAATCTGTCTCGTCTACAGTCAGTGAGATTCCACCAGAGAGGGAATTAAACCACCAGCATGTTTCTATTGTTTTGCAAGAAGTCACAGATCAAACGTTGGAGGCCAGTTTTTCCATTAGTGCTGAAATAGACCTGGATGGCAGCTCAGCAGAAACACATTCCTCTCTGGCACTCCAATACTCGACTTAATGGGGATTCCCTGGAAGGCACCGGCTCTCTTTTCTCTTCTTTTTTTTTTTTCAACTGCTGCTTCTTTAAGTGTTAATCCTTGGGAAACTTCCACCCGTAGCGGCTTGTTTGAAGCGAGCCAGTGGCTATCCGACTAAGTACGGCCCCCAGTCATCTGAATCATTAGATTAGGCTTAGGCATTGCCTCGACAAAGAGATTCCCTATCGTCGTTTGTTTCAAGGAGAGGCCCCGCTTCAGCCAGCACGGCCTCAGAAGTGAGAGGCACTTGGAAAGCAAAATACATCAAACGCAGGAAACCCAAAAACAAGATGCACTCCAGTTCTGCAGGGTCTGATTTATGGGCCGCACTATGGAGGCATCTGCTGTTTACATGGTGCTAAAGAACTGACTGCTGTCCAGAGGGCAGCTCAGGTTGAAAGGGCAGAGAAATATTGGTATTTTGTCACCAACTATGATCAGATATCAGTTTCGTCCACTTCTGAGAGGATGAATATAACAAAAACAATTAAATGTAACGCGTGAAAGGAATACCTTTTTTATGATGTCAACTTTTGTTTTGTATCAAGTATTGAGGAAGCATGTAGAAAATTAACATTTTGTTTACAAATTACACGTATATTCTCATATTGGTAGGAAAAGTACCTGGATTGTTTACCTATTTTCAAGTAGCAATAATGATACTGCAGTAACAATTAGAAATCGTAAAACTTCAATTAATTTAAGTGTAATTTCAGTGTAAATATAATAGATGTAGTTAGGCAAAAAGTACAATATTTGACTCTCAATTGTAGTGAAGTATAATTATGACGTAGAATACAATGTAAATACCAAAGTAAAGTACCAACACAGTACTTGAGTACATGTCTTTGGGTACTTTTCACCATGGCAAATAAAACAACATGAACTGAAACAACAATTAATTGTGTTTAACATGATTGACACATGCATGGCACTAGTACGCTGTTAAGTAATGCTTACTGCTGTTTTAGGTGCTGTCTAAATAACAATAACCTTTGTTAAAGGTAGGGTAGGTAAGAATGGACAGACCAGCTCGAGTGCGCTAGAATGTGAAAGTAAATCTGCCCCTTCCTTCAGACTTCCTCACTGAGCCCCTCCTCCAACACACACGAACGCGCACATGACCAATGAGGGCACGAGATAAGTTTGTGCACAGATGGAAGGCTGACAGGCAGGTAGGCCATCCAGTTACTTTAGCCGGGCCGGCTGATTGGTCATGCTTTTTACAGCGCCACGGCTTCCACAGATGAAATGTTTTATGTATTTATTGTCAAAGCACTGAAGATATTCATTGCTATCGGGATGTTAAGAGCATTCCATGGAATATAACAAAAAGTGTTTCTGAAGGGAATTACCTACCCCACCTTTAAGTATGTATTACAACATGATACCATATTAGATTCAGTGAGATAAGAACAGAACAAAACATCCATTTCCTCAGTAGCCCACATTCAAACCAGTTTAGTTTGTCTGTTTAACGCTTTTTTTTTACATTTCTTGCAATGAATTTGCCAGATTTGCAGCCTACAAACTGCCTTTTTGACTCAAACACAATAAAATAAAGAGACCAAATAGAAAAACAGGTCATCAACCAACATGGGACTACAAGTGTAAGTAGGGAGACCAGGGGCAGTTGTAACACCTTCAATATCTCCAATCACAAACAAGCTAGAGTGATGAAACTCACTCTGCACATGCGCAGTTAGATGGTAAGATCGCTGAGAAAAAAAGGAGCCATGTTTGAATTTCTCGCGTAAGATATCAGTAAAAGTGTGTTTCTGAGGTAAAATATTAACTACAATTATATGATGTATTTTTTGGATACTGTATTGAGTTCAAATGTCTAGGAATCCAAACTAGTATTATTAGAATCACTGTTTTGTAAGCTACAAATATAACTAGCTAAATATGGGTCAAGCTAGCAACCAGGCAGGTTCACAGGGGGTGGAAGCAAGTCTGGTGGTCCTGGGACGGTTGTAACGGGACGGTTGTAACATGGCACATTTACAATGATGGCTCATTTGCTTGAATGATCAATTGTTCATTCAACCATACAGTTGTATTGTTGGTTGGTGTGCATTGTCCCTGTAAAAATAAACAGAATATAATACTGTACAGTAGGCCTAACGTGTGTGTGTATGTGTGTGTGTGTGTGTGTGTGTGTGTGTGTGTGTGTGTGTGTGTGTGTGTGTGTGTGTGTGTGTGTGTGTGTGTGTGTATTTACAGTATGCCAAATGTCAGAAAGAGGAAGACAGACAGGGGAGTGCCACTTGCTCTGCTGCAGAGGGCCTCAAATGAAGTTGAGAAGGGCAAATCATTCAGGGAAGTGGCAAAGTCCCTGGATATATGCCATGTCTCCTTGTACTGGTTCCATACAAAGAGGCTGAGGTTGGAGAGTCAGGGATCACAAACACCCCCAAGAGTAGGCTACTGGACACCAAAGAAGGTGTTCTCAACAGAGCAGGAGATGCTTTTGAGAGACTACCTGATGGAGGCAGCTGATTTATATTATGGTCTCAGCTCAAAGGAGGTAGGTCCACATAATTAAGGTAGAAGCACCTCTCAGAGAACAGTTTAATCCTTCACAGAGGATGATGCTGTGTGTGTTATCTGTTATCCTGTTCATTGGAGGATGTGTGAAACCCCATTCAAATCTTGTTGCCTTAGAATTTGACAGCTTTCCCTATTTGTTGTCATGTAGTGTGAAAAAGGTAACCGTTATTAACATGTTACAACCGTGCCTGGCATGTGTTACAACTGTCCCTGTACACAAGGACAGTTGTAACAGTTGAGTTTTTAAAAAAAATACATTTTCCAACCTGTACTTATTTCATAAAAACATCTTAAATACATTGTTTCAGTAGCTGACATATTGATAATGTATAATATAGCAAAATGGCTATCCTATTGTAAATGGTTTTTTACTTATTGGGGAAAAACCCAAAAAGTGTTGCAACTGTCCCTGGTCTCCCTACTGTTCTGAACTTTCACATTGGTCAAATCCAAAAAACAACCATGTGTGTTAGCATGTGAAGCTAAAAGCACTGGACGAGAAACGAGCGAGCAAACGTATCTCAAAGAGAAGTTGAAAAAGTGAGTCATGCCTTCAAACCGCTTTATAAAACACAAGTCTGACAGAAGTTTAGGAAAACGCACAAACTTTTTCTTCCCGTACGGCCAAAAAAGTTGCAGGAATGTGAACCGAAATCACTTCAAAGAGTCTCGTTTTGTCTCGTGCAGCATCTAATCTCCTTCCTTTGAAGACAAACGTCATTGTCTTTCCCCGACGCTGACAGCCCTGATAGGAATATTCATGTTGGAGGAGGAGGAGGTGGTGTGTGTGTGTGTGTGTGCGTGTGTGTGTGTGTGTGTGTGTGTGTGTGTGTGTGTGTGTGTGTGTGTGTGTGTGTGTGTGTGTGTGTGTGTGTGTGTGTGTGTGTGTGTGTGTGTGTGTCTCTAGATTGGCTTCTTAAACAGCCGAGGAGCCATTTTGTGCAGAAGGAGTCCCGGACATGTCAGGGCTGTTGACAGTCTGTGTTGGGATTAGTGGGCCAGCGGCGAGGCGGTCCTTAATCCCTCACTGTATCCTAATCTATTTACCCGCCATGCTAAAGGGATTTCCATATGAAACTATACACACAGAGATGCTGGAAGTGAACGAAATCATAAATCATCATTTGGCTTTTTTCTTCTTCTTCTTCTTCTAACCTGAACTGATGCACCGCCACGCTGTGCTGGTTTGACTCACAGAAGCAACGACAGATGCAGATATATCTACATAACAACATAAAATAAAAAACCTTCCTGCCATTTAGATGTTATGCAATGTTAAAATTGTAACTGTTGTATTCAGTGTGCATGAAACCATTTAACAAAGAAACTGCTGCAGGATTAAAAAGAGAGGAAGACGTTATTGTTTCCTTCTTGCATTATATTTCATTTTGGCAGAGATGTTGTCTTGACACATATCTGCTGCTGGTTGTTTTATCAACCATGTGAAAAGTGCTCTGAGAATCTGTTACCTATTCATTCTGATGAAGCTTCTTGAATGAAAACTAAAATACATAATTTATTTTATATATTTGTTCTCGTCTGCAGGGTGCAGGAATGGATTTGCATTGCATGTCAGTCATTCAGACACTTACTGTAATTAAGTGTTTGTACGTCAGCAGGTCGCAGCAAAAGTGGGTAATTATTATTATGAGTCACCCACTTGAGTCTCAGTTTTGTGTGGTTACGGTGTTTGCCAGGAGTTCAACGGTATTTCGGCTCGCTTTGGTTTCCTATAAAGACGGGTAACTGTGGATTTTGTCACACAGTCAACGGTGGATTTTGTCACACAGTCTACAGTGGCCGATTGGTGCAAACGTGTTACAATGACCCGCTCTCCAGCTTCAAAAACTACGCAATATAAACACACCAAAACACATGCAAATTAAGAAACAGCTTCCCCAACTTGAGGAAACATTCACATAGTTTACTAAAAGCTGAAAGAAGCTCAAAACACAACACAGAGACTGTTAAAAGTGATGCACGAAGCTGGGAAGCTGTTGACGTTCGGGGATTATAAAGTTGGCTAACTGTCACTGTGGGTACTGTTAGCCTGTATTGTAATTGTTTTTTACATTACTTGTTAGACGCTTTTATCCAAAGCGACTTACATACTCAGATCTGTGGGCAATCCCCACAGGAGCCATTTGGGTGAAGTGTCTTGCCCAGGGACACAACGACATGCTGACTGCAGTGGGACTCGAACTTGCTATCCTCTGATTCGAAGATCAGTGCACTAACTCACTGCGCCACACGCCTCCTGTTTTATCAATATATTTAAAAATGCGTTGGTTAGCTAGCCAACAGATCTGCAATTATATCTAAAGGAATGATGTGATCGAATTCTTAAAATAAGCCGATAAAACACCTACATTTTAGGTTAGTTTCCAGTGTCAGTGACAATTGGACAACTTTATTTATAAATGCAAATACCTCCAACTGTCCTGGAGTTCGGAACGAAGCTGGAGCATGTGCAATCACTTCCTCGCTATGAGAACATGATGGATGAGGATTTGTTGCTACACAAAGATCAAGGCCCAATAATGTGTGATGATGACGTTGCCAATTTCCACATGTCATCTGGCAGTGGCGGACTGGCCATCGGGACGTTCGGGACGAATCCCGATGGGCCGGTACTGAAGTGGGCCGGTCGGACGATGTGGGCCGGTCTGATCGGTCACTTGCCCCCCCCCGCCAACAATTTACTAGCGGTATTTACTTGCGGTACTGAAGTGGGCTGGTCGAGAGTCCCGGGCTGATTTTTAGTCCCAGTCCGCCCCTGTGACTTCAAGTGACTTTCGTGGGAGTGCTAGCATCTTTCATACACTGCAAAGGACACACTACATTTTGGTTTCTATGCCTTTGTGAAGTAAATCCAGCCTTCATTTACCTACAAGAAAATGAAGGCTGGTGGCCGCAGAATTGCATAATAAAGTTACGTCTACAGGGAAACGAATCGAAACGCAGCCATTACATTGTGCATCAACATCGACCCTCATTATGATAAAGTCTAAACCGAAAAATGTAAACTTGAATTGTTATGTTAGGCACATGATACTCAACGCCATCCAGTAACCCTCATACAGTCGTCATGAATAGGGAAATAGATGTTCTTGTACCAGGCGTTAAAAATGTCTGACTTCTGTCATGGAGGGTTAGCGCTGCTTCTTCAGGAGAACTCGAGAGGACACTTTGAAGTCCTCTGAAGCGCGGATTCGTCAGGAGAAGTGAGGCGATCCCCGGAGAAGACAAAGTGTTTCTGTCAATGGCCTTCTGGAGGAATACGAAACCAAAAAGCAGAGTCACTTTGTCACTACAAAGACGGGGAATAAAGGCTTGGTTCCCCGGGGAGAGGCTTCGGGATAATAAGACATCCAGAACAGCTGCTCGGAGAGGGGGGCGTCCTTTCTCCAGAATAAGCAGCAGAGATTGCCTAAACATGGCCTAAAGATTAGTTTGTCCTAATGTGGTAAATCCCTGCTTGTGTTTGCACGAGGCAGCGGTGCGGTGGTGAATCTCAGCAGGACGCAGAGCAGCAAACACACGTCCCGGACTCCATGTTTACCCAAAAACTGTTTGTCCAGCTGCCGGAGGGACGCCGCGAGGAAGAGGCACGGCTGCTAATTAAAATCGTGATTCGTCCCTTTTTTCCTTGGATCAAATGAGTTGTACATTACTGTCGACACGGCCAAACAAACAGCGGGGGAAGCCAGTGTACATGTTTGCTAACCTGCCCAGCTGTGGGGGGTTTGATTGTTGACACGCTGTTGGGATGTTCCTGAGATAACGTTTATACTGACTTCACGCTCTGGGAGCCGCGGAAGGTTCTCTACAGCTAATAGCTTTTAAAATGCCGTGAATTAAAATCGCAGGCTGTGTTTTTTTTGTCATACTTTCAAGGTGGAATCTCATAAACTCATATTACCGCAGCTAAACAGTAATTGAACAGTGTGACTTCATCAGGGAACACTTATTATTTATATGATATTTACTCTCTTTTGTTATATCTCATTGCATGTTCTTTCGCACTATTGTTTATTTGAATTTGTTACGTGTATCATATGTACCTTTTCTGTACTTATGTTGGCCAACTGTTGTGGTTTTACATTATTAGGGGAATACAGCTTGAAAGGGTTTAAAGTAACAACGTAACAATAGAAATTGGCAAGGTTTGTGTTTAGTTTAAAGAGCTACTTGGTTAGCTGGGGATTTAGCGGCTAGCTAACGGAAAAGTACTTTTTTGGCCTGAATTGAACCCTGTTTCCTACTTAATGAGTTGCCATACAACAAAACCGCATCCTCAATTTCGTTTCAAGGTAAACTTATTTTCTTCTGCATTACAGTTGCCGTTTTAAACAAGTTTTTAATGTTAGAAATTGAAACCAAACAAAACAAGCAACAAGTAAAAGATCATTGTTTGGTTTGAAATAACTTGTTTTTCATGTTTTTCAAGTTACCCACATATGATAGGGTTAGGGTTATAAACGTATTTCTGTTTAATCTAAACAGACATTGAACTTTAGAACAAAACATTTTCTTTGAAAACTGAATTAATTGACATTTGTTGTATGGGAACGTCATTTATTAAAGGTCGGGGAGGGAAGTTTGTTACAATAGGCACGTTCACACCGGAGTACTTTTCCCATTTAGTTCCGTTAGTGCTTGAAATGTTGCGTTCACACCAAAAAGAGAACTTAGTTCAGATAACTTTTACCCCCATTTTTAGTGCCTGCTAGAGAGGTGGTACTATCCTGGGGAGAAAAAAGTACCAATTTCTATTGACTGGGCGAATTGAAAACAACGCCCCGTAAAATGTGCTGGCATTAGCATTAGCATTATTAGCATTAGCCCCGCGCACCAACGGAGAGAGAATAACTTATGGCAAGACAAAAAAAAACATGGGAGTGATGAGGAGGTCTCGGCGTTCTGGCGATTTACTCGGAAGGTCCCCAACTCCGGGGACTTCGGGTGGCAGTATACACCGTGAAGTTGTTTGCGGCCTGCCAGTAAACCCAAAGCAGAAGAAGAAGAAGTGACGTCAGCGGCTTCATTTGCGTACTCTTCCCTCAGGGAACTTATTCCGGTGTGAACGCGATCGGCTCTTTGTTCCATGGGGGTACTAAGTACTGGGAACTAATGGCGCATTTCCACTGCAGCGGGTAGCCCCGTTTAAGCTTCCTTAATCGTCCTCAAGCGGCCAGGCCAGTTTTTGGTGGCCTTTCCATATAGCGTGGCACCGGCTAGCGGGTACTTTTTCCCTCTTTTTACGGCCCCATAAAATCGTGGTTCTATCAGGCCAGGGCCAGGGCTGAACTAGTGACGTCAACACTCTCGACTGCTGATTGGTCAGAGAGAATCGTCACAAGATCGCGCGCAAGATCTTCCCTAGCGTCGCATATATATCTAGAAGCAAGCTTGCAGCATTTTTATACACAGCATTTTTGTAAACGGAGGAGCTAGAAAAATGGCAACGTCAAAGAAAAGCACACCATGGTCGACGGAGGAGGTGACGACGTTCCTACATCTCATTGGGGATGATAAAATCCAGCGGGAGTTCGACGGAACAACTCGAAATGTGAACACAAAAAAAGCCGATCGCCCCGCCTACACTGCGTTGCTACCCCAGGTCCTAAACTGTAATGGAAATGCGCCACGGCCTCCGACGGCCAGCGAGGCAGCTTAGGGGCTTAAACGGGGCTACCCCGCTGCAGTGGAAATGTGCCATAAGTGTGGGAAAGTATGTGGTGTGAAAGCGGCTATTGGTGGCTGTTTATCACTGACTCTTGTCACGTCTGTTAACCATGTCTCTGTTGTGGTGCAGTGTGCACCGACAATCGATGCTAAATAACATGTAACACTCAGCTAATAAGAGGCTATAGCGTCCCTAATTTTGGACTCTCCACACATCTCTAGGTCGTCCTCAGACGAGCCCTCCATCGTCGCTTCCAGTCATCCCGGTTCTCCATACATCTGGCCAGTTCATTGGTACTTTGTGCTCCTGCGTCATTCTTGAGTACGTCCACGTATGTTGGTGTGGGACGTCCTCGTGACCGATGCAACACATAAGTAAAATAAAGACAGTTAACTTTTGGTCATGCATGTCAAAGTTAAACTTGATTTGAGGGACTCGCATAAATGTACTTTGGATTGTGGAAATTCCTTTGAAATGAATTAATTTGGAGTAAAATTAGAGTATAAATTCAGCATTTAATCCCTCGACTGCTAAAAAATCAGACAGTGTTTGTTCTGGGCAGCTTCCAGTTGTAAATGTGCAACTATGCGTGTGAAGCCAACGTAAATGACAAATAAAGCCCCTAGTGAATACATACAGGTTAAAAACAACAATCATTTATTTATGAATCAAAGCGTAACTAATCCCCAATGGCTTCTGCATTTTCTGGTTAACTCACGGCCAAACAGGAGGTTAAATCCCGCAGGTCGGAGCTGCTTTAATAATCAATAACAATCCAACAGTTGTTAATGTGCCACTGTTTACACTTTAACCTGTTAAACCAGTTCAGTTTGACTCGTTTTGAAACCGCAGTGATCGTTGGGAACGGCTCTGTTGACGAAACAAACTCCAATCGTTAGAAATAAACGTTTCCGTGGACTGCTCAAGTTTTAACAAGACTTTATTATAAAGACATGAATGTACATATTTTCAAATTTCAATGGAATACTGACATTGCGTCTAATTTCACATTTTTTATTTTCTTTCCTCCGTGAAGAACAGATAGCAAAAATCTTTCACCTTATAAACAAGTGCTGCAATTCAATCTCCAAAATACAACACAGGCTGGACGACGAGTTTCTGAACAAAGATGAGAGTTGGAAATCAGATAGAAATGAACATCAGCAACCTGAAAATCATAGCAGCATCGAGTTTGGAAAAAAACGTTCTTTAGGAAAAGCCCACTCAAGAGTCTAATTTACGATTTTGTCACGTTATTTCTTCGACGAATAATCCCAAAGTTTTTGATTGATCATCGAGACGATCCGAGACTGCACAATCTCGCAGGTTCCACTGACATTTTACTACGAAAGGCCTTCAAGAGTCGGTTTTTCTCGAGTTCTGGAGTAGA